>NW_025120280.1:0-1047 GCF_004010195.1 Chiloscyllium plagiosum
TATTGGGACATAATTTTAACCCTTTCACCACAAATACCCTCACTCTCTGAGTTCAGAAAAAAAAGGTTCTGTTGTGTTGGGTGTCTGAAAACCCCCTGGGTCTATTGAGTTGTCGTAACCTCGTCATGGAGCATAGCCCTTTGGACTTTTTAAAGGTATGTTGCACCATAAAATAGAGGATTTTTATACGACATGGCGGCCCTCTTTGAATTACCAAGGTACAGGCTGATCTGCCACTCTAATAAGGACATTTATATAGCTATGATGAACTTGACTAATGAATCTAATGTTCAGAAGGAAGAATTGCAAACAAATAAACATGTATTAGTTAATGCTCTTGAAGTTTGAGAGCTATAGTTTTGTTACACTGAGTTCTACTATTCGTTTTTTTTTATTTCTCTTCGGTCCGTTGATTTACCTTTTCTTATGTACGTGCCACATGGGTGTAATTGTGTTCAATTTGCATTGTGTTGTGAGTTGGGTACTTATTGGCTCATTGAAGCATTAAAAAGATTTTCTCTGAATAAAAATATTTTTGAAAAAATTAAAATGTTAACATGGATAAAATAGAGTCCCAAAGGACCACTTGCTCATTAGTGAGACCACAAATTATGGTTTATTTTAAGGGTCATCACACCTCGGGTGACAGGATGATGTTGAGAGGGTGTGCCCTTCGTGGCAACCTCCGTCTGTGTGGGGAATTGAACATTCGCCCTTGGCTTTACTCTGCATCAAAAGCCAACCATCCAGCCAACAGATTACGAGACTGTGTAACTGTTATAGACAGAAATAGCCAAAGTCAAAGTGAAATATAAACTTTGATAAGAAGGAAAAAGAAAGGTTCAATTCAGATAACAGTCAAGATAATGGCTGAGGAAAAAAATCTCCGCTGGAAATTGTACTTTATAACGAGAGAGTTGACTGGATGCTGACTTTGGTTGAATAAGTTGACCCAAGCAAAATAATCATAATTACTAATTGTGATTAGATATCGATAACTATGAAATATGAGTGCATTTTTGATTGGTCTGTGTGAAGCATGCTAAC
>NW_025120281.1:0-1047 GCF_004010195.1 Chiloscyllium plagiosum
TTGAACCGCACCAGAATTGGAGTTGAATCATTGCGTGTTGTGCTGATTCATCGCCAATTCCTGTCGTCTGCAGTTCTCGTCCCTGCTACTGACCAGAGGAAAATCCTAATCTTCTTGGTTGTGAGTTATTCCGGAATCATGATCAGACCAGAATCAGATGCTCACTCGCAAAACCTGCAAATTTCGTGCAGACACCCACTGTCTCTAAACACATTTCCCTCTAAAAGTTGCACAGAAATGTTCAATTGCTTAAATGTCTTTATCCCGTTATGCGCCATGTTGTTGTGGATGAGCTGGGGAAAGACATTGACGTGTTTGGTCAGCCATGATGATCTCAAACGGCGGGTAGGACAGGTGTTTGGAATAGCCTCCTCCTGTTTCTCTTTTTCTGTGCTGTTTCTTACAGAGGATTTTCAAAATTAACATGATAAGGGCAAGGTGAATCTACACTAGGGAACATCAAAGTCCTCCCCTTTACACCACCGCTCTCACAGCCAGAATAGGCAGCTCCTATTGCTGCTTTAGATCAGACAGTGAAGGATTCTATCAGGCGCTCTGTCAGACTGCATGCTCCTTCACACAGGTTTACAACTGGGTACATGGAGCAAGCAAACGTGTGGTTATTGGGATTCAGGAACATATTTCCACTCTGCTGGGCTGCAGTTCTGGTCACATGAATTTCTGACTTGCTGAGACATTCTGTGCATTCGACCTACTTTACGATTTAAACTGTAATTGACTTTTTATTATTACATAACATTCTTACATCTTCAATATTCATGCAAACTGTGCAACGTGTTCTTGGATGTAGGAATAGTGAAGATTATTAATGAATGCAATATGTTTCATGTTACCCGTATGAACTTTCAGAAGTTTCACTGATTCGAATTCTGTGCCGATTGAAGCTGATTGAAGGAAAAGCCCTGCGACAGCGGCAAGGTAACATTGTCTGTAAACAACGCAGGAACTATCGGAAACCTATTTTTCAATGTTGTGTATGTTTTCACATTTTTGGTGTCCCTTTTGTATCCTTTTCGTGAACCTGAT
>NW_025120282.1:0-1047 GCF_004010195.1 Chiloscyllium plagiosum
ATTCATCCAGTAAACCTTCCCCACACACTAACAACCCTCTGGCAATGTAGTGACTAGTCCTGCACACAGTGCTCCAGGTACAAACCAATGTAATGTCACCGTAGTCTTATCAGAGCATGGGACAGCTCCGTATTTCAGAGCAGTGTCTAGTGGGGATTTAATCAGAGGGTCACCATGCCCCAGCTGAGGGGAGAGGTTGGGAAGGAGAGTCCTTCAGAGTAACTCTAGCTAGTGTGGTAAGCTAACTGCCCAGCCAACTGAGCTAACCAACCTCACTCCAGGGACATGCCCTGTATAACCCAATCATAGCCAGCCTGCACCTCAATAGGAGCCAGGAGCAAGGCCATTCGGCCCCACCCTAACCCAGAAGGGAGAGCACGGGAAGCTGATGAAGGAAACAAGCCCCTCCCACCTGGCCATCTGAAATGGAGCTTGTGGACATGGCAGTCCTGGCCTGCTGTTTGCTTCCCCGAGACTGGCCTGCTCCACCTTACAGTGAGAGACCGAGGGGAATCTCGAGGAGATTTCACTTCTCACTGAGAGGCTGCAACTCCAATCCAAATCAGGCTGGTTCCCTCCGAGACTCACGGAAGAGGGCAGCACTCTACAGATCAGGCCCTTGTGTCGTCCTAACCTCCAGTGTGGGGGGCAAGAGCTGGGAGGTAGTGTTAAGAACATAAGACCATCCGAAATAGGAACAGGAGACCATCCAGCCCCTCGAGCCTGCTCTGGTATTCAAAAGGATCGTGGATGATTCAACATTTGATTTGGGAGCTGAAAATAGGACAATACAGAGACCGAGAATCAAATTATTCTGCCATGAGGAATCATCAGACTAAAGCACACACACACACGCACACACACACGCACACACACACACACACGAATTGTGGGATTCAGACCGTCTGTGGGAACGGGGAGAGACAAAGGAGCAAAAGAGACAAAGGAGCAAAATGCTAGAGAGGGATCTGATCCCACAGATTTCACAGCTTCCCTCTCTCTCTGCGGCTCTCCTGTCTATTTTTGTGTTCCCAGTTCTCTCTCCCA
>NW_025120283.1:0-1047 GCF_004010195.1 Chiloscyllium plagiosum
CCCTTTCTGATGAGCCTTTGTATTCCCTTTCTTATGACTGTTACTGATGTACAGAAAATTCCCAGCTCACAGCGCATGTGTTCTCGTCTCAATGTGGCATCCAGCCATTATAATCACTTCTGTTAGATTTACATCAACTTTTTGGATAAAAATGCTTTCTGAAATGTTTAATAAATCTCGAATGAATATGCACTAACCTTGAGTTTGCTTAATTCTTTCTTCAAGGCCAGCCAGTAAGAATACATTTTCCCACATCCTACTCCTTTCCCAGCCAAATACTTTCACTTGTTCTGTTTGATTGTATTTTATCCAGCCATTTAGTTTAATGCTGCGCTACCATGCAGCCCACTAATGTAAATACATCTTTCACACGATATGCCTGATGGAACACTCCAGAGGCAGAATGATTAGAGAACATTTCCGCTTATGCACCAAGGGTCACGGCCTCGGGTCACCTAATGATAATTTTATAGGCGCCACCAGAAGCCGAAAAAAGGCAGACAACGGAGTTTGAAAGTTTACTCTACACTGTCTAAATTAAAAGTACTCCCAATGTCAGGGCAGCCTGGGTTAGTAATGCAGAAGTCCCCACCAAAAGCGCCCAACGAAACATTCATCAGCCAAAAATGTCAACGTTCAGTCAGGTCTTCAGACACAACACGTGCACAATCCAAGGGCGGATTCTCAGAACTGGAGTTTTTCTCACACATCTCATGGAGCACAATTCCTGGGATCTACTTGACACACCGCACCTGTCAAATTCCAGGGAATGAGACTGAGATCTGTCTGATACAGGGATATTACTGAACAGCAACCCTCAAAAATAATAAATCAGAGGGCGCTGTGATCAGGCAAGGCACAGCTAGTGAGTACTTGAAATATTCAGCCATTGAGATCCATATGACGCAAGACGGAATTGAGAACCAATCATAGCAACTGTTCACAGAGTCTGGAAACTATCAGCAGAGGAGAACAGTCCCAATTTCTCAGAGTTGATGAGGTGTATCATCCCAGGAATAGTGTTGTGAATCAGTCACGCACCCAATC
>NW_025120284.1:0-1047 GCF_004010195.1 Chiloscyllium plagiosum
CAGTAGCACCAATCTTTCAATGTTAGATGACCCGCCATTCCGGGAATTGACTTCGTGAACCTACGCTGCCCTCCCGCAATAGCCAGAATGCCTTTCCTCAAACTTGGAGATCACAACAGCACACAATATTCCAAGTGATGTCTCACCAGGGCCCTGTACAGCTGCAGAACAACCTCTTTGCTTCTATACTCAATTCCTCATATTCAGCAACATGATGCAGAGGCAGCACGGTGGCCTCACCGCGCCAAGAACTGAGGTTCGATTCCAGCCCCGGCGACTGTCTGTGTGGAGTTTGCACAGGGGGTGGTACCAGGGGACTGGAGAGTGGCGAATGTTGTACCCCTGTTCAAAAAAGGGAATAGAGATAACCCCGGGAATTACAGGCCAGTTAGTCTTACTTCTGTGGTAGGCAAAGTAACGGAAAGGGTACTGAGGGAGAGGCTTTATGAGTATCTGGAAAGAGACTGCTTGATTAGGGACAGCCAGCACGGATTTGTGAAGGGTAGGTCTTGCCTTACAAATCTTATTGAATTCTTTGAGGAGGTGACCAAGCATGTGGATGAGGGTAGATCAGTGGATGTAGTTTACATGGATTTTAGTAAGGCATTTGACAAGGTTCCCCATGGTAGGCTTATGCGGAAAGTTAGGAGGCATGGGATAGAGGGAGATTTGGCCAATTGAATAGAAAACTGGCTAACCGGTCGAAGTCAGAGAGTGGTGGTAGATGGCAAATATTCAGCCTGGAGCCCAGTTACAAGTGGAGTTCCGCAGGGATCAGTTCTGGGTCCTCTGCTGTTTGTAATTTTTATTAATGACTTGGATGAGGGAGTCGAAGGGTGGGTCAGTAAATTTGCAGATGATATGAAGATTGGTAGTGTTGTGGATAGTGAGTAGGGCTCTTGTCGGCTGAAAAGGGACTTAGATATGATGCAGAGCTGGGCTGAAGAGTGGCAGATGGAGTTCAAGCCTGCCAAGTGTGAGGTTGTCCATTTTGGAAAGACAAATAAGAATGTGGGATACAGGGTTAACGGTAAGGTTCTTAGTAAG
>NW_025120285.1:0-1047 GCF_004010195.1 Chiloscyllium plagiosum
AACACCTTGCGAGGCAGCACTGGTGGTGTATTGATTAAGAGTCGGTGTTTTCTTCACTGCGGCCAGGGTTGGGTGTCTGGTCAGGGAATCAGGTTATATTGTTGCTGAGAGTGACAACAACGACAGTGGAGCAGCTCTAATAGGAATGCTTCAATAACTCAGATCAGTTCATGCCTCGAGAACATCAGAGTTCATGTCCCTGCTCCTTCAAGAAGGGGAAGGTACCTTGATAGTCTCTGCTCATTCGGTCAGTTCATCCTTCATTCCCCTAAAGATTCACAGAGTTGAAACGGGGCTCTTTTTAATTGTTTCCTTAAAACTCCCACGGGTTGCAGGTATTGGATTGGTTTGAAATTGATAACGTGTACAAGCGCTGCGTGCGAGATGCTCCTATCTTCCCCTCCTCTCTTCCCCTCCTCTGACAGCGGTCTGAGGTTGACTCTGATATTCTCGGTTGCATTCATCGATCAGAGACATTAATCGGTATATTAAAAAGTGCCATAAATAATTCAAACAGAATGAATTTCTTTCAAATGTTCTGGCTACAAAGTACTCAGAAACAGCTCATTTTTGAGAGATATTTAGGAAAACCGAGCTTAAGAAGATAAACAACTTGCTTTGCAAGATGATTCCAATGAAGACGTCAATTCCTTTGAACGATTCGGTGGAATTTTAGTTCTTTCTATTACCACAGACACATCTTGCGAGAGTGACAAATGCCTCAGGAGGGACCGACTTTCAGAAAATTAGGAATTTTACCATTTGGCTACTTCTTCCTTCACTTTAGACTTGAAAACCAGAGCCTGTTTACGTAAGCAAAGATGTAAACAGGCAGCAGGCTGCCATTCGAGGACAGGCTAAGCCGTTTAGAATTGATACACGCTGAACGTATACCTCCTGAGGCAGCCTGGCTTCCTGTAATCCTGCCTGTTTAGTTTGGATTCCTCCAGTTGTGTTGTCGTTACATAGGAAGAGAAGCATTAAGCCGCTTCCCGTACGTCTCCTCCCCAACTGTTCCCCGTTACTCTACGGCTTCTATTCTCTCAT
>NW_025120286.1:0-1047 GCF_004010195.1 Chiloscyllium plagiosum
AAGGAGGTTTGCTTCTGTTCTCTCTCCCTCTCTATATCTATTCAACTCACTCCTTCTCCCCTATACAACAGACGTTCTTTTCTCTTTCTCTTTCTCTATCTATTCAAATTTCTTCTTCTCCCCTTCATAATAGATATCACTGTCACCAACATCAATCACAATATTTTCAGGCTGTGTTCAGTTATAATGTGTGGGCAATGGACTCGAAATGTCAATTCTATTTTTCCCTCGACCCAAGGGTGCAAAATCTGCTCAGTTTCTGTGGCAGTTTTCGACTTTGTTTTGTTTCTGAATCACAATATTTTCAGGCTGTGTTCAGTTATGATGTTTGGGCAGTGGACTCGAAATGTCAATTCTATTTTTCCCTCGATCCAAGGGTGCAAAATCTGCTCAGTCTCCGTGGCAGTTTTCGACTTTGTTTTGTTTCTGATCTCTTGCATCATTCTTTATTTTATTTTAATTTCCATATTGTTATGAGATGGGATGTCTGCATCGCTGGTAAGGGCAGCATTTGATGACCTCACTAAATGCTCTTGACTGTGAGGTAATTCCTTCAGGCAGTAAAGAGCCAAGCTCATTGCTGTGGGTCTGACATCAGTCTGAAGCCAGACCAGGTAATAATGTTAGATTTATTTACCAAAGAACATCAGTGAAATAGACAAACTTATTGACAAAAAGCTGTGCTATTATTGTTGATATTAATGAATTTAGCTTTAACTTCCAATTCTTGTCATTTGAATTTAATTTCTGACATCTTCTGAGGAAGGATTTGAAACAGTGTATTTCGTGTAGTCACCTGGGCCTCTGAGTTATATGTCCAGCGACATTGCATCTCTGACACACTGTCCCTTTCATGAACTTACTTTAGAGACAAGAACAAGACTCTGATGGACATATTTGTAACAATCGGAGTGCTGAGAAGAGAACTGGAAACATAAAATCTGAATTTTACCAAGGCATATATATGGTTTATTTAGGGCCCGCACTGACGTCAAGGTAGGGACTGTGAATATCATGGAGCTTGTAGTGGGGATGTTTGGTGATGGA
>NW_025120287.1:0-1047 GCF_004010195.1 Chiloscyllium plagiosum
TCCTCCACCACCAAACACTCAGACATGCAGGTTACACCATCCACAAGATAAAGTGCAGAAATTCACCGCGCCTCCTTAGACAGTACATTTCACATTCACAATCACGTCCATCTCAAATGTAAAGGACGACAGGTGGGTAGGGCAACCCCAAAAACTAGTTATTATACTGACCTGGAAATATTTTGCCATTCCTCCCCTGTCACTTCGTCAACATTCTGGATTTCCTTCCCTTACAATGTGGATGTACTGATAGCTCATGGATAACAAGGGTTCCAGAAGGCTGCTCATCATCACCTTGTCCAGTCAAATTAGGAATGAGCAATACATGCTGACCCTGTCTTGAATATACACATCCGAAAGAAGAATGACAAATAAATGCTTTGGTGTTTTTTTTAAACTAGCTCTTACTAAGCTATTTCTGTTTTAATTTCAGAATTATTAAAAATGAGGATTATCATTTGAAACTGAAACGACACATCACATCGGTATCTGATGGAGTTGTTCAGTTTGAAGTAGGCTGAACACGTCGGCCTTTGAAAATGAAGGAGAAGACAACATTGCGAGTCGAGTGAAACCATTCACGTGTGCTGTCTATGGGCTGGGCTTCATCCAATCATCTCGACTGCCAAGATATAAATGGAGGGACGCTGAAGAGAACCTTTGGAAATGTGCTGACTGTGGAAAGTATTCAATTATTCGCCTGCTATGACAATTCATCCGGCCACACTGGGGAAAAGCATTTCACCTGTTCTGAGTGTGGGAAGCAATTTGTGCAGTAATCTAACCTGCTGTTGCACGAATGCATTCACACTGAGGAGAGACTGTTTAAAAGTTCAGAGTGTGGGAAATGCTTTCAATAAACACTCTCCAAAACTGAGGTATCACCAATGTGTTTATACTGATGAGAAATAAATCAAGTATTCTCACAGTGGAAATGGGGTCAGCCCGTCATCTGATCTCACTTATCATCTGGGAACTCACTGAAGAGAGACAGTACACCAGCTCTAAGTGTAGGAAAGGATTCACTCAAGCATTTGGTCAGATGAG
>NW_025120288.1:0-1047 GCF_004010195.1 Chiloscyllium plagiosum
CCATGGGAGGATCATCTTCTATGGAAGATAAGACGTAGAGTCTGAGAGCTAGCGCTCAGCATCTACAAGATAAAGGTCAGTACTCATTAGTACCAGACTTTGCAACAGGTTTCTTTGTGAAGTTAGACTTGAATCTGAAAGCAAGGAGTGGTGTCAGTTCAGATTGAGATATTTCGTGTTGTGGAAGGGAAGGAAGAGGAACTGAGGAGATCAATGTCGTGTCTACAGTTCTCCATGAACAGGTCGAGTGCAGCTAAGAAGATCAAAGGAAGTGCGCCAGGTGAAAAGAGACTGTTGGAAACGTGTAAAGGCATCTGCGAGTGTGGAGAGGCATCTTGTGCACAGAAATAGGCGTGGAGTTGAAACGGTGTTTTAGAGTACATTGAAGAGTATGGTGTAGAAGACAAGAGTGATCAACATATTCAGTTTACACGACATCATTTGCAAACACAAGCTGTTTTATTATGATTAACAGAGGTCAACCAACCAGAAAGTTGCAGAAGAGATACAAGTACTAGCAGCAATGGAAATAGAATGGCTAACTGAAATGGCTTGAACCAATAGGATTGGTAAACCATCGCAAACACAGTGTCAATTGTATGAACTATCCTATCATGCAAGAATCAAATGTTGTGATAACATTTGTAGAAGTGCGGTTAGCTCAGAAACATTTCAGTCTTGCATTTCACGGACGCTATCGTAAGATGTTGTCTTCTTCAATAAAAGATATGGCAAAGAGAAAAGGGTGATTACCAATTATTTCATGAGGAATACTACAGATGCTAAACAAAATTGTTGCAGCCGGCTAATTTCCTGACAGATAAAGTTGATGGCATTTGCTTTATGTGAAAATATAACCCTTGTACCATGAAAACATAACTCTTGTACGGTGAAAACAGCAGCGGCAACACCTTCAGTAAGATGTTTCTTTGAATGAAATCATGCGGCAATCTACATGAGTCGCCTTTCATTGTACAAAAGCAATGTTTAAACCATGTGAGACTATTGCTTGAAGTAATTTCTGTTAACTACAATCAGTTTGCTCTG
>NW_025120289.1:0-1047 GCF_004010195.1 Chiloscyllium plagiosum
CAGACTGGGATCACAGATTGTTAGGTCAGGATCTCGGTGATACAGACTGGGATCACGGATAGTTAGGTCAGGATCACGGTGAAGCACTCTGGGATTACGACAGTGAAGCAGCCTGGGATCACATATAGTTAGGTCAGGATCACGGTGAAGCAGACTGGGATCACGTTTAATTAGGTCAGGATCACAGTGAACCAGACTGGGATCACGGATAGTTAGGTCAGGATCACGGTAAAGCAGACTGGGATCACATTTAATTAGGTCAGGATCACAGTGAACCAGACTGGGATCACGGATAGTTAGTCTCCTCCGACCTATCACCCTCACCTTGACCTCTTTCCACCTATCACATTTCCAACGCCCCTCCTCCAAGTCCCTCCTCCCTACCTTTTATCTTCTCCTGCTGAACACTCTCTGCTCATTCCTGAAGAAGGGCATGTGCCCGAAACGTCGAATCTTCTGTTCCCTAGATGCTGCCTGACCTGCTGTGCTGTTCCAGCAATAAAGTTTCAGCATTGATCTCCAGCGTCTGCAGACCTTACTTTCTCCTCACGGCTTGTTAGGTCAGGATCACGGTGAAGCAGACTGAGATCACGGATAGTTAGGTCAGGATCACGGTGAAGCAGACTGGGATCACAGATAGTTAGGTCAGGATCACGGTGAACCAGACTGCGATCACGGATAGTTAGGTCAGGATTATGGTGAAGCAGACTGGGTTCACGGATAGTTAGGTCAGGATCACGGTGATGCAGACTGGGATCACGGATAGTTAGGTCAGGATCATGGTAAAGCTGACTGCGATCACGGATGGTTAGGTCAGGATCACGGAAAAGCAGACTGGGTTCACGGATAGTTAGGTCAGGATCACGGTGAAATAGACTGGGATCACCAGTAGTTAGGCCAGGATCACGGTGATGCAGACTGGGATCACGGATAGTAAGGTCAGGATTACGGTGAAGCAGACTGGGATCACAGATAGTTAGGACAGGATCTCGGTGAAGCAGACTGGAATCACAAATAGGTCAGGATCACAGTGAAGCAGATTGGGAT
>NW_025120290.1:0-1047 GCF_004010195.1 Chiloscyllium plagiosum
CAAATGGATCGAATTTGCTCTGTTAATTTGGTGCATCTCTGATCACAAAAATCGCAAATGGGACTTCCTTACCCTAATCATCTGGATAATCCTGATCATAAGCCCTCATCATGGTCTATAATGTTTAATATCACCTTTCTAGCTCCCTGCAATTTTGGATGGTACGCATTAGATTAGAATTGCTTTATTCCGAAGACATTGTATTCAATAATTTATATGTGAAGTTTGATCTCACAGTATCTCTATTGGTGGTCCGTATCTATTTTTTTAAAAAAGAGTAATTCCTTTGCAATTCTTTTAGCTGTGTTGTGGCATCTTGGGGTGGCCTCTGGAAACCTTGTCGATGCCTCCATTATTGTTAACAAATACTGGTCCCCACTTTTTGTTTGAGGTCGGCAACGTAGCCAATCAATTAAGACTCTTGTAAAAGGTTCCTCAAATGCCAGAATAGTTTTAAAAATGTGCAGATTTTATTATCGCTTGTGTTTTTCCATTTTTCCATATGACATGTCTGGTAAAATTCAACTACATCCTGTTGCAGTCCAGGCCAGTAAAATGTCTCTGTATTTCAGCCTGTGTTTTCGTCACTCCTAAATGACTTCTAGTTGGTAGCTCAGTTAAGGTTCGCATCACCTCCTTTCTATACCCCATTTGCAAAACGATTTGATGAATCTCTTCACATTTCACATTCCTTGAATATGTGATCGTCTCCCTTTCCTTAGCTGGACATCATTTTTAAGGTAATGACACTCAGGGATACATTCAATATTCCTAACGTATATGCTTTTTGATACAACTAGTTTAAGCTTTTATCTTTCTGCTGTAACTCAATTAGTTTAGCTGAACTAAAAATATTTGCATGATCACCTACTTATTACTGTTTTGTCTCAACTACCTGATGGAACGAAGTCTCTGTTAATGCCACTTAAGCTTCCTTATCTTTACATTTTTGATATTGCCTGTTTCAACTGGAGACACTGGGACCTTGTTACCCCATAATCAGGAAAGTTTCTAGGATAAGACTCCTGCATTGCTTCAGTTGCCTGC
>NW_025120291.1:0-1047 GCF_004010195.1 Chiloscyllium plagiosum
AGAAACAAGCCGCAGCCGCCCGTCTTGTGGCTCAGTGGCATCCAGCACTGAAAGTTGAAACCATTCTCCGTTTCACCTTTCTGTTTCCAATAGCTCATTGCTGTCCAGCGGAATTGACATCTTGAAAACGTTAAAAAAAAGACACGTGAAATTGATGACAAAATATAGACAAGGATGTCGTCAATGTTTGGACAGTAGGGCAAGGTGGAATAGTTTGGGACTACTTTCCCTGCAGCGTAACGGCTGAGATATGATCTTGTGGAAAGGTTGTAAACAGAGTATTTACGTGTTTTGCCCTAGCTGGAGAGAGTTGAAAACTCGAAAGCATAGGTTTAAGGTGAGTGGGCTGAAATTGACAAAGGATCTGAGGCACATTTCCCACACAAAGGATTGTGCGTGTATGGAATGAGCTACCAGAGGAAATGGAGGAGGCTATTACACTCAGAAAATTGCAATGGTAACTGGAAGAGTTTCTGGTTAGAAACGGTTTACAGCGATTGGGGCCAAATGCTGGGGAATGGGATTTGTTTAATTTTGGCTATGTGGTGACATAGTAACAGAAGTCAAAAGTTAATTACTTCACCCCACCCCCACTCCAGAAGAGGTGCTAACTGCCCTTGAGTGCTTTTTGTTCTCGATGTGAAGAGCTCTCACGCCTGAGTCACCTTCACGTCTCTGGTTACTGAGTGAATCACACCGAAGGAATTTCACCAGAGCTGCAACTGCCTCACTTCCCCACTCGCCCTCCCCGTTTACCTTTTTCTGCTCGTCAGTGATTTAAAGAAAACCAAATGGATTCGATGTCATTCTGTAGACTCTCTGTCGATTCCTCCGTTTCAGTTCCAACATGACTTAGATCTCGGGGCGGACCTTAATACAAGCGACGCTATGAAAGCACAAGTCCAAAGGTTCCTCTGAGAGTGTAATTTCTTTCATTGAAGTTGCTGGTTGAATGAGCCACTAACGTGCGAACTGCTCCAAAACATGATTCAGGTCCTCTGATGCCAATTCTCGCACGTCGAATAACGACTGACAGCTTCCAAATGT
>NW_025120292.1:0-1047 GCF_004010195.1 Chiloscyllium plagiosum
TGTTTCACAACATTTTACCAAAATTCTGGATTCCAAGCGTTCAATGGGTTTCGTGCAAACACCCTTCACTTGTCGTCCTTCTCAAGCGAGGTGGATAACGCTCAGGCACTGGCTGCAAGTCAAGTTGCCAGGAAGTCTGCTTAAAACTCTCCAAAGCACAACTCTCGGGCTGGTTGTGACTGGATCTCTCGAAGCTTTGTGATCTCTTTGACCAGGCTTTCCACAGTTTTCTAGAGCTGATTATTTTGTCGAATGTTTGCTTTAGTTTGGTCTTTTTAGCTCCGATTTCTCCAGCTGTAGGAATATTTAGAATGTTGAATTATGTGCGACAGGTCACTTGACCTTAGTGCACATGTAAAATATGGTTCACTTATTGTTTTAATAATAAATTGAGAATGAATCGTTGCATTTTAACAAATAAAAGTTTCAATTTTTTCAGTGGTTTACAATGACATTGATTAGATACTTATTAAGAGAGATCAACTAACAATCATAAGCTATTTGCAGGATTATTGAATTGAACAAGGAGACAGACGTGCAGAGATGTTTTTGGAAGGCATTGTTTTTTCATTCTAATATCTCGGATGTTCTAGAGGTCTATGTAGCTGTTCATTGGTTCTCTTGTCCAGATACTAATTTAGAATTCATATCGCGGTTATTGTGCCTGGAATTTTGAGATTTGTCTCAAAGTTAAGAAGAAAACGAGGAGCAATTAATATGAGAACTTGAGTGAATAGAAAGCACCGTAAATTTAAAATACCGAGTGTGAGAAACAAAGCTCACTCACTTCAATAATTTCAGTCCAAGACAAAATCTGAAGCAAACAGTATGTTTATTAGACGCTTGCAAGCGTGGTGACTGAATAAGGCACATAGAGTTTAGCAAATACATACCTTATATAGGACTCACTACTCCAAACCCGGTGCCCATTACTATTGTTTCTTTCTTGCCTTCTCCGGCCTTGTGCACAACAAAGTACAAGTTTTACTTGGCCGTTTCACCACATCCTGCTGCGGCCCATTGTTAGGTATATCCTCCTTCACTACT
>NW_025120293.1:0-1047 GCF_004010195.1 Chiloscyllium plagiosum
GTCAATTTTTAAGTCCCATATTTGTTTATCTAATATTATCACAATATTAGTCTGACTTGGTTCCTTCCTCATGTTTCTGACCTGCTGACTCTGTGCTTCTGGTACCAATTCACAGGCACTTAACGTAGTTTGTTAGACCTCTTCATAATCTCTTGACCCCTCATCTGACAGTGCTGCAAATACCTCATTAGCTCTGCCTCCCAGTTTAGCCAGAACTAGCATTACCAACAATTTTGCATTGTCTGCAAAATGTCTGTAATGTCTGCACTGTATGCAAAACAAAACAGTTCATTGAACCTTGGTACATAGGACAATAATAAATCAAATGAAAATTAGCCCTCACCTTGTGAACAGAAATCCCTCTCCCAGATTCAGAGGGCACATTGGGGCCAGAAATTCCGACAGTTTCACCGGCAATCTCCACAGAGATCACCAGAATTTTACCACAGTTTGGAATCAGAGACTCCCTCCATGATACGATCAAAGAAACCCGAACAGTGCAGAAAATCGCCATTTAGCTCACTGAGTCTGCAGCAACCATTCAAGAGCATCTCACCCCCAGGGAATTGGTTTCCTTTATGCCCAACCCACCGGAACAGCACAAACCTGGACACTATGGGCAATACAGCATACCTGGTCTGCCTGAACTTGCATATCTTTGGATTGTGGGAGGAAACCGGAGCTCCCGAAGTAATCACACACAGACATGGGGGCAATATACAAACTCCACACAGGCACCCGAGGCTGGAATCAAACCTGGGTCCCTCATGCTGTAAGGCAGCAAAGTTAGCCACTGTGTCACCGCTACATCACTTTATATTCAGGCCAATGCTGAAGGCCTGGCAAAACAATAGTCCAATGGTCTTGTCATTTGACTATTAATTCAGAGACTTAGGTAATGTTCTGGAGAGCTGGGTTCCACTTTTGCCATTGCAGATGGTGAAAAATCCATTTATATTTTTAAAAATGGACGCAACAGTCTAATGATGATGATGAAACACTTGTCAGAATAAAAAAGCATCTCATTCTCTATGGGAAAGTAATCTG
>NW_025120294.1:0-1047 GCF_004010195.1 Chiloscyllium plagiosum
TGGCACAGGCAACAAATGTGTTTCACTGTTTTTCCCTCGATATATGTGACATTAAATCATTCATTCATTCATGGAATAAAAGGGACTGTATCAATCGTGATACAAAATTGACTGATTGGTAGGAAATCGAGAGGAATGGTCACTAGATTTTTAATTCAGGCTGGAGAAAGATTTTCTGTAACGTTCTGCAGGATTCAGTTTTGGGGACCTCATTCATTTTGATATGTATGAACGATGAACATCTGGTGTGCAGGGACCCTTTCAAAGTTTACAGTTGACACAGCACTTAAAGAAATTGTAAACTGTGAGGAAAACATTATAGAACTCTAAACTTACATTACCAACTTCTTAGAAACAGTAGAGAGGTGATTGATGAGGTTTGGCACATTGAATCATGAGACAATGCAAATTTCCAGCACGAACATTAAAAGACAATATAAAATAGGCAGGAATACAGGTGCACAGTATGTGCAAAGATCATTGAAGCTTGTAGGACATTAAACATACGCAAAGCATACAGTGTTCCTGTCTTTATAAATACTGATAGTTCAAGAGTAAAGAGGTGATGTTGAACTTGCATCAAACACATTCGCCTTCAACTGTGTCACATGATCAGACAGATATGAACACATCGGAAAGGATGAAGAACTGATCTAAAAGAATATTTCCAGGAATGAGTAAGATCAATTATGAAGTCAGATTGTTGCAACTGTTCTCACTGAAGTGAAGGTGGCTAAGAGGAGATCGGATGCAGTTTTTCAAACTCATAGGCAGACTGAATAGATTAGATTGGATAAAACTTTGCCCACTCACAAAACGAGAGGACACAGATTTCAGTTTATGTACAACACGAGAACTATGATTGAAGTAAGAACCTTTTCACTTGGCGAGTAGTTAGGATACACTTGGATGTGTTATAAATGGATGTTCAATGGAAATGTTCACGAGGGGATTAGATGATTATTTCGACTAAAAGAAATGTGTTATGGTATGGGGAAAGCAGCAGATCACTGCACTGTAATGAACTCAGATGAAGAGCTGGTGCAA
>NW_025120295.1:0-1047 GCF_004010195.1 Chiloscyllium plagiosum
ATGTGGCGAGTGGCTGTGGGAAACCAGAGGATTAGGAAGCTTACAAAGACAAAACGGAGAGCAAACAAAATAAAATAAGGAGGGAGATTATTAAATATGGGGGTGAGCTAGCCACTAATATAAAGGAATTCTGTAAGAGCTTCTTTCAATATATAAAATACAAAAGAGAGGCAAAAGTAGACATTGGACTGCTGGAAAATGATAATGGAGAGGTAGTAGTGGTGAACAAGAATAGGCTGAGGAACTGAAAATTTGGGGTCACGGAAGAAGATACGAGTAATACCTTAACATTCAATATAGTGAGAGGTCGGAGCTGAGTACGCTGGCCACCACCATGGAGAGCGTGCTAGAAAAAAAGTGAATGACCAGCAAGTGGTTAATTATCCGCGACCGGATGGACCTCATCCCAGAGATATAAGGAAGATAGCTGAAGAAGATGTGGAGGGATAGTGGTAATCTTTCAGGAATCACTAGAGTAAGGAACAATCCCGGAGCACAGGAAACCCACTAACGTGACACCCCATTGTAACAAGGGAGTGAGGAAAAGGACAAAACAAATCCATAATTAATGGATTAACTTCGGTCGAGGGTATGATCCTGGAATCCATTGTGAAGGATGAGATTTCTGAATAATTGGAAGTGTTTGGTGAAATGGGACAAAATCACTTAATCAAGGGAAGGTCATGCCTGACCAATCTGTTGGAATTATTTGCAGAATAAATGAGCAGGCTTGACCAAGCATAGCCAATGGATGTTATCCACCTGGATTTCAAGAAGGCTTTTGACAAGGTGGCACACAGGAGATGGATGAGTATGATAAGGGTCCGTGGTGTTAGAGGTAAGGCAGTGGCATGAATGGAAGCTTGTCTGTCTGGCAGAAAGCAGATAGTGGGGATAAAATAGTCATTCTCAGGATGGCAGTCGGTGACAAGTGTTGTTCTACAAGGCTCAGTGTTGGAATCGTAACTTTTTACTTGTTACGTGAACAATCTAGATGATGGAACTGAGTGTACTCTGGCTAAGTTTGCAGATGATACTGGTCGTATT
>NW_025120296.1:0-1047 GCF_004010195.1 Chiloscyllium plagiosum
CTTCTGGCATTTTGATCCTTTAACAGTTTCAGTCGTGTCAAAGAGAATAGTAACGTAGTCTTCTTTGGGAAATAGATATAACTATTCTTGGGAATGCTGTCACATTTGTATAAGCAATAACTGCATCATAATCAGAGTTTCTTGGTCAGAGACAAATGCCAAAAGGTCTAAGTGTGACGGCAGTTAGACATGCAGACTATATTTTTATAAAGGAGGGTCCAATGTTTAATGGTTGTGTATGAATAGGATCAATTTTCCTTTAACGTCAGATCATTCTCTTCGGTCTGGAGGATTGCAAGTGAAAATATGGAGGTCTCAGAGGGTGGGAGCAGTAAGGCTTATCAAGTAAGGCACAGTCTTCCAATTCATCTGGTAGAACTCAAATGGTGCTGAAGTAAACCCAGTACATTCATTACCAACTATGCCCAGTACAGAGTTTCATCTGCTTTTTCCCTCTGGGAAGTAGGTCACTCAAAGACTTGGATGTTTTATGATACTAGAGAACATTCACAAAGAAATGTAGAGCTTGGAGTCACAAAGTTGAAATGAAATGAAAGAAACACATTGAGGGCTCTCATTAGAATTCGATGAATCATAAGCTGGGTTATTGACACTGCTTAGAAGGTTATCATTAGAAATCTACAAACATAGACCAAATATAATCACACACCTCTGGATTGTTTCAGAAGCCAACTTAAAATGGCCGAAGGAAAAAAAATGTATCCAGAGCAAGGTAGGAGCAGATGCAGAATTCGAGTCTCTCAAACAAGGTTTAGATTTATTTTGCTCATTTTCAACAATCTTTCAATCAGTGCCCAGGGAAGTTTCAGCACCTTCTTAAACTCTTGCCTGAAATTCCTCTGGGTAGCTGCATAAATACATGTGTTTGTGCAGGAATTCAAATGTCGCAGCATTGCTCCGGACTCAATGGCAATATACACAGGGGATGTACGGTCTCCTCGATAGTAAGTTGTGTTCGTTAGTTTTGTGGTTATAAAGGTCACATTCCCTGTTAGCCAAAACAATATAAAACTGCCTGATATCGTG
>NW_025120297.1:0-1047 GCF_004010195.1 Chiloscyllium plagiosum
GATACAGGGACATAGGGTCAATGGGTCACAGGGTCATGGGGATACAGAGACACACGGTCAATGGGTCACAGGGATACAGAGACACAGGGTCAATGGGTCACAGGGTCACAGGGTCATGGGGATACAGCGACAATGGGTCACAGGGTCATGGGGATACAGTGACAATGGGTCACAGGGTCATGGGGATACAGAGACACAGGGTCAATGGGTCACAGGGTCATGGGGATACAGAGACACAGGGTCAATGGGTCACAGGGTAATGTGGATACAGAGACACAGGGTCAATGGGTCACAGGGTCGTGGGGATACAGAGACACAGGGTCAATGGGTCACGGGGTCACAGGGTCAATGGGTCATGGGGATGCAGAGACACAGAGTCAATGGGTCACTGAGTCATGGGGATACAATGGGTCACAGGGTCATGGGGATACAGAGACTCAGGGTCAATGGGTCACAGGGTCATGGGGATACAGAGACACAGGGTCAATGGGTCACAGGGTAATGTGGATACAGAGACACAGGGTCAATGGGTCACAGGGTCATGGGGATACAGAGACACAGGGTCAATGGGTCACGGGGTCACAGGGTCAATGGGTCACAGGGTCGTGGGGATACAGAGACACAGGGTCAATGGGGATACAGAGACACAGGGTCAATGGGTCACAGGGTCATGGGGATACAGAGACACAGGTCAATGCGTCACAGGGTCATGGGGATACAGAGACACAGGGTCAATGGGTCACAGGGTCATGGAGATACAGAGACAAAGGGTCAATGGGTCACAGGGTCATGGGGATACAGAGACACAGGGTCAATGGGTCACGGGGTCACAGGGTCAATGGGTCATGGGGATACAGAGACACTGGGTCATTGGGTCACTGAGTCATGGTGATACAATGGGTCACAGGGTCATGGGGATACGGAGACACAGGGTCAATGGGTCGCAGGGTCATGGGGTCAGGGGGATACAGGGACACAGGGTCAATAGTTCACGGGGTCATGACAGGCATTGGAAGGGGAGGGAGGGCATTGGACAGTGAGGGAGGG
>NW_025120298.1:0-1047 GCF_004010195.1 Chiloscyllium plagiosum
CTTTCCTAACATCCGAGAGCTTGTGACAACATTGACAAAGCTTTCCCGCATTCTGCACGGAAGCACGGAGAACGGAGTAGGACATTCAAGACAATGAGCCTTCCTCATTCTAATTCATGGCCAAACACATTTTTCTCACACGGTGTACATATCAATTAATGTGCTTAATTATCCGAAAAATATAAAAAATATGAACTGCAGTGATCCCTTCTATTCATCGAGTGTTCAGCACAATTCATGTTATTATGGCTGAACCTCCATGACCTCACTACGCACCTGCGCTCTCCCCATCCATTTCGTGTCTTGAAATCCTTATTTATATTTCGTGCGTTGGCTTCCACAGGCTTGCGTTGGAGAAAATTTCCCACGTTCACCAGTCTCGGAGTTGCAGAAATGTATTCTCATCTCAATGCAAAGGGGGGTTGTCTGCATTTCATACTATGGGTCCTTCCTTTAGACGTCGCAACCAGGGGGAATTTTCATCCCTGCTTCCAATTTGTCTCACCCTGTCAGAGTAGTATATATTTCACTGATATCTCCACTCACTTTCTTAAACCAAATGGAATATAGGTCCGGTCGAACCAAACTCTGCTCCCACAACAATCTTGTCATCCCAGATATCATCCTTGGTCAAACTTGACTGCACTCCCTCAATGTCAGATTTGTCATTTTTTAAGTAAGGAGACCAAAACTGCAAACAGTACCACACAACCTTCGCGATGAGGTCTCACCAAGACCCTGTACAGCTACAGTAAGACAAACTTAATCCTGTACTCCGATCGCCTTGAAATGAATGTCAACACGTCATTTATCTCCTAACTGATATCTGCTCCTGCAATATTGCTTTCAGTGTCTGGTGTATAAGATGTAAGTTCTTTAAATGTTACAGGTACCCACTTGGTGGGTCCACGTACACTGGTCAGCGTGCCAATTCCATTCCCAGTATTGACTTCTGGCTTCAGAACTCAACTGGCCTGCATGGCCCTCGGAGGTCTTGCAGAAGAAAACAAAGAACAAGGAGCAAAGAAAGCGCACCACGTCACATGT
>NW_025120299.1:0-1047 GCF_004010195.1 Chiloscyllium plagiosum
AAACAAACTGTTTTACCTTAGCTGTAGTCTCCCGTTCTTATTTACCTATCACGTAAGTGATAGGTAAATAAGAACATTCATGATTTTGAAAGATGAACGTAAGAGAATAAATCATAATACGTAAGGGAAATCAACTGAGGTGAATAAGAACGTAACTGTGGCAGATCATAGGAGCATAAGGTTGTGAGGACATAACTGAACAAGGACATGGGAGCATGAAATTGAAAGACCCGCTACATACCACAAGTAAAACCAATATATTTTACAAAATGCCTTGCAAGAATTGTAACAAACACTAGATTAGATGCCTTACATTATGGAAACAGGCCCGTTGGCCCAACAAGTCCACACTGATCCTTTGAGGAGTAACCTACCCAGACTCATTTCCCTCTGACTAACGCATCTAACCTATGCACAATTTTAGCATTGCCAATTCACCTGACCTGCACATCTTTGTACTGTGGGAGGAAACCGGAGGACCGGAAGGAAACGCAGGCAGACAGGGGGAGAATGTGCAAACTCCACACAGACAGTCGCCTGGAGCTGGAAGTAACTTGGGACTCTGGTGCTGTGAGGCAACAGTGTTAACTACTGAGCCACCGTGTCGCCCCAAGCTACGTTAGACAAACAGGCAGAAATCTCGCCACCAGGAGACATGAACATCAACTCGCCACATAACTAAAGAGTCCACTCTCCCAAATATCCTTACACACGGATGAGGAAGGACACCACTCCGTCTGGGACAACACATGCGTCCTAGGACAAGCCAAACATAGGTAGGCACGGGAATTACTGGAAGCATGGCTTTCCAACCGGAACTCTGTCAACAATCACACAGATTTGGATCCCATTTACCACGCCCGGAGAAAAAAGAACAGGAAATGATTTCACCATAGGAACTGACATCACTGCAGGAAATTACATCACCAATTCGAGGAAACTCAAAAATCGAAAAAGAAAATGGGCACCGCTAACAGTGATTCTTTTGAAGGTTCACTGAAGTCGTTACCTGGCATGGTGACGAAACGTCTGATAACGAACCTTCCA
>NW_025120300.1:0-1047 GCF_004010195.1 Chiloscyllium plagiosum
CCCAAAGATGTAACTTTCACTGATTGCAGTGCAAAAACCAAGCAAAACTATTATATAAAATGGCTACAGCAAATATTGTTTAACATGCTCATAATAAAGAACATTTAAACTGCTCACTCTGTGTAATATTTAAAAGACAGGGATGACAGTCACTGATGTGACCCCATTTGAACTTGCTCCTTCCTTCTCAGAGGCAATTCGGCATCAGCAGCAAATACCGTCTTTCCCGATGATGCCCACATCGTGTGAATGAATGTCTGTGTGAACATTCTTGAAATATTCACACTGATAAACATGCTGATGTAAAGCATCTTCGTGGTATTCAGTCTACATGTTTTAAACCTCATGTATTATAAATAATACTTGATATATATAAAGTCAGAAGTCACACGACATGCGGTTATAGTCCAACAGATTTACCTGAAATCACACAAGCTTTCAGAGCGCTGCTCCTTCATCAGGTGCCGGGAGAGAGCAGGAAAAAGACACAAAGTTTATCGGCTGAGAGATCAAGGGCAGAGAGAGCAAAAGATCATACAACTGGTGTGATTAGGGTATCAGGTAATATGTCTCTGCAGGTGACCAAGGGTGTGAGACAGTGTGTAAAGTGCTTATGGGAATCGGTTCAGATTGTTGGTTTGTAGAATAGTGTAATACCAACAGCATGGGTTCAGTTCCTACCACCGGTCTGAGGTTACTGTGAAGGACTCTCCTTCTGCACCTCTTCCCTTGCCTAAGGTCTGGTGGCCTCAGGTTAAGTTACCACCAGTCACTTCTCCCTAATGTAAGAGCTGCCCCGATGGTGTAGTCAGACTATGGAGACACAACAATGTGTTTATAAAGTCAATGTCAGGACAATCAGGTCAGCGATAGGATTATAAAAAAGGTGAAACTTCAGGTCAGACATTGAATTGTAGGAGCGAGGTCCTGTCCCAGAGTTTTAGCCTGGAATCAGACTGGTTTTGTTCCGAAAGGTGGAATTTATAGGACACCATATTGGCTGACTGCGATTATAAATTGTGTTCTTTTTGGAAAAAAAAAGTAGAA
>NW_025120301.1:0-1047 GCF_004010195.1 Chiloscyllium plagiosum
ACAGACACAGCCATGTCACTGAGCACCAACTCTACTCCAACTGGGACCACCTCCCTTCAAGCCTCCTAGTCCCTTGTGTGGTCCCGAGTTTTTTCATTGTCTCGGAGTCTCGATGAGGTTTGTGTTTGTCATGTAGGGGAACGAGAATTATTTCAATGTCTCAGATCAGTTCATGTCCCGAGAACATCAAAGTTAATGGTCTGTCCTCTTAAAGAAGAGGAAGCTGCCTTGACTGTCTCTGCTCAACCCGGCAGTTCACCCTTCTTCATTCTCCTTGGATTTCACTTCTCACAGAGTTTCTGAAGATTCACAATGTTGGAGACTGGGTTATATGGTTTGCCTCTTTCACATTTTTTCCACCTGACAATTGATATTTTCCCAAAATCTCTTTAACACTCCTCTGCATTGCAAAATGTCCACGGTCGAGATTTCCTGCCATTTGGAGAGATCCCGAGGGTTTCTTTGGAGCCAAGAGAGTTAACTGAAGATGTTCTGCAGCTGTTTATCTTGATGGGGGAGGGAGCGGCGGGGTTGGCACATTGACGATCAGGAGGAAGTATTGTCACTGAACAGGGTCACTGTCCAGAGGACTGTGATTGAAGGAATTTAATGAAATGCAGCACTTGTACGCAGTAAATTCAGAGAATACTGCAGAAAACCGACGGATCTAGCGGTACTTGTGGAAGGAGAAAGAGAGGTAACAAGAGATAAAGAGAGTCAAGCACTCGACTTTCTAGCGCACCACACTGCCAGCGAAATTACAGCTAATGAGGTGTTTTTGACGAAGATTCAGGTTTGTTTGTTCATTCAAAAGTCAAAAAAGACAATGCCGCAAACACTCAGAGCTGGCACTGGACAGTGCAGACCGACCTTGAGGGTTTTTTTTCTGCTCTGATATACACCTTGGATAATGTGGCAACAGAAGGCCACCTCACAGCGGAAGGGGCCAATTATGTAAGACTTAGGTGTTGGGGATATTTTCTCTTTCAGAGGTTAGCAAATTTGTGAAGTTATTTGCAACAGAGGGTTGTCAAGGCTGCATACATG
>NW_025120302.1:0-1047 GCF_004010195.1 Chiloscyllium plagiosum
TTCATTCAGAAGGTCAGGAGGAATGGCATACAGTGAAACTCAGCTGTCTGGATACAGAATTGGCTGGCCTACAGAAGACAGCGAGTGGTAGTAGAAGGAAAATATTCTGCCTGGAAGTCAGTGGTGACTGGTGTTCCACAGAGATCTGTCCTTGGGTCTCCACTGTTTGTAATTTTTATTAATGACTTGGATGAGGGGATTGAAGGAGGGGTCAGCAAGTTTGCAGACGACACAAAGGTTGGAGTGTCGTTGACAGTATAGAGGGTTATTGTATGCTGCAGCGGGACATTGACAGGATGCAGAGATGGGCTGAGAGGTGGCAGATGGAGTTCAACCTGGATAAATGGAGGCGATGCATTTTGGAAGGTCAAATTTGAAAACTGAGTACAGGATTAAAGACAGGATTCTTGGCAGTGTGACGGAACAGAGGGATCTTGGTGTGCAGATACATAGATCCCTTAAAATTGCTACCCAAGTGGACAGGGTTGTTAAGAAAGCATATGGTGTTTTGGCTTTCATTAACAGGAGGATTGTGTTTAAGAGCCGTGAGATCTTGATGCAGCTCTATAAAACTTTGGTTGGAACGGACTTGGAATACTGTGTCCAGTTCTGGTTGCCCTATTATAGGAAAGATGTGGATGCTTTGGAGAGGATTCAGAGCAGGTTTACCAGAATGCTGCCTGGAATGGAGGGCTTATCTAACAAAGAGAGATTGACTGAGCTCGGACTTCTTTCAGTGGAAAAAAGAAGGAAGACAAGGGACCTAATTGAGGTATACAAGATAATGAGAGGCATAGATAGAGTCGATAGCCAGACACTTTTTTTTCCCAGGGCAGAAATTGTTAACACGAGAGATCATAGTTTTAAGCTGTTTTGAGGAAAGTATAGAGGGGATGTCAGAGGCGGGTTCTTTAAGCAGAGAGTTGCGAGAGCATGGAATGCGTTGCAAGCAGCAGTTGTGGAAGCGAGGTCATTGGGGATATTTAAGTGACTGTTGGACATGCACATGGTCATAGAAATTTGAGGGTTCGCACATTAGGTTTACCT
>NW_025120303.1:0-1047 GCF_004010195.1 Chiloscyllium plagiosum
ATACGGGACAGATTTTAAATAGGTCTAGTAACTCAGCACAGGGCTGTTTGAGGAAATTCGGGTCATTACTAAGAGTAGCATATTTGTATACTAGTAAAAGTTTTACAGTCACTGCCTGACATATGCTTCTTATACCCTGACCATCAAGCCAAGGAATAAACCCATGTTCAGTGGAGAATATAGAAGTGCTTGCCAAGAGCAGTCCCAGGTACACCTTAAAATGAGCGAGGCTACCAAGCAGGTCCACGTACTAACTAAAAAGCGTAACTTGCAAGTGATCAGCAGATCTAACCAACGAATCAGACCTAATCTCTGCAATTCTGTCACATGCAGTCTCGGTGAATGATGGTGGACAAACAAACAAATCACTGGAGGAAGGGAATCTACCATTATACCTTCCTCAATAATTAAAGAGCTGAACAATGTGTTGCTGGAACAGCGCAGCAGGTCAGGCAGCATCAATGGAGCAGGAGAATTTCGACGTTTTGGGCATAAGCCCTTCTTCAGGATTCCTAAAGAAGGGCTTATGCTCGAAACGTCGATTATCCTGCTCCTTTGATGCTGCCTGAACTGCTATGCTGTTCCAGCAACACATTTTCCAGCTCCGATCTCCAGCATCTGCAGTCCTCACTTTCCCCTCCTCAATAATGAAAGAGCCCAGCACACGGTGGCACAGTGTTTAGCACTGCTGCCTCACAGCGCCAGAGACCCGGGTTCAATTCCTGCCTCAGGCGACTGACTGTGTGGAGTCTGCACGTTCTCCCCGTGTCTGCGTGGGTTTCCTCCGGGTGCTCCGGTTTCCTCCCACACTCCAAAGATGTGCAGGGTCAGGTGAATTGGCCATGCTAAATTGCCCGTAGTGTTAGGTAAGGGGTAAATGTAGGGGTATGGGTGGGTTGCGCTTCGGCGGGTCGGTGTGGATTTGTTGGGCCGAAGGGCCTGTTTCCACACTGTGATGTAATCTAATCTAATCTAAAAAACAGAAAAGATAACGCTGAAACTTTCACAACAATATTCAGATAGAAATCTAGATTGGCGTGGTATTGG
>NW_025120304.1:0-1047 GCF_004010195.1 Chiloscyllium plagiosum
GTCAAAACACACTGGTCACTATTTCCAACCTCACACATGTGGTTTCCGTCTTCCTAAAACAGTTAAGTGATACAAGGCAACTGCTTACTTTCCAGCCTCTCCATAACCACTGCACAATCTACCTACGCAATGCAAACCATGCTCTGGGTCTTTGGAAAACTCAAGGTTGGTGTCTGTAGGCCTTTTGGTGAAGGGAGGGTCTTTTAAAAGAGAAGGGGGACGACGAGGAGACATTAATAGCACTCACTGAGCTGAGGTGTGGCAGATGGATTTTAACTTGTATATTTGCGAGGTATTGCATTTTGGTAAAACAAACAAGGGAATGGCTTATACAATTAATGGTAGTGCGTTGGTAGTGTTATAGAACACAGGGATCCAAGGGTGCTCAGATCATTGACTTTATAAGTTGGGAGTCATGCTGAGATTGTGCCAGACATTGTAAAAGCCTCTTCCGTTGTACTGTGTGCAGTGCTGTTATCGGAAGGAGGTTACTAAGCTGGAGAGTGTTCAGAAGAGATTTCCCAGAATGTTGCCATTAACACCTCATCTTCTGCCAGGGAGCCAACAAACATATAGCATGAACATTGGATTCACTGATTTACAAATCTCCCAAATCCCAGATCCAACTCTCTGACTCAGATCCGCCCTCTCGAGGGGACTTATCTGTCCATCTTCCTTCCCACCTATCCACTCCACACTCCCCACCGACCTACTTTTATCACCCTCGACCAGGTAGTGCCTACCTTTTTTCCAGCATCACCCCCACCAGCCCCTTTCCCCATTCGCAGTTCTGAAGAAGGGTCCTGTCTGAAATGTTGACTCGCTTGCTCCTCGGATGCTCTCTGACCTGCAATGCCTTTTCCACCACCACATTTTATCAACACTGAATTCTCCAGTATGTACAGTCACCATTGTCGCTTCGGTACAATTCCCTGTTAACATACAATGCCGTCTGTCTGCTTTAACTACATTTTGTCTAAGGAAAATTTTCTGTTCTGATCATGGACTATAAAGGTTCTCTCAATGTCTTACTGATATTGTAATGTC
>NW_025120305.1:0-1047 GCF_004010195.1 Chiloscyllium plagiosum
TTCATTGCTCCATCTGATACATGACATTGGAAAATTAGTGCAGCCTCTCCCCGGTGTGAATGCGCCGATGAGTCTCCAACAGATGGGAAACAGAAGCCTTTTCCGCAGTTGCCACACTTCCACGGTTTCTCCACAGGGCAGGATTCTTCGGGTTTCTTCATGGCTAAAGCTTCAGCTGCACATAAAGTTGTGTACAGGCCCTCCCTGCTGTGAATTCCACTTTCCAGGCCCGTATATCTGTTTCAGGCTGCACACTCAGTGCGCTGCAACAGTAGGGTCTCTCATCCAGTCCCACTGATACTGAAAACGCACTCAAGCAGGAACCAAAAGCTTTGCTCCTTCTCATAGATCCATAGTTGAAAATTGTTGCGGTCTCAATGGATTGAATGACTGTCAGGCATTGACGTCAAAATAAGGACTGCAGACGCTGGAGACTCAGAGTTGAAAAGTGCGGCACTGGCAAAACACAGCAGGTCAGGCAGCATCTGAGGAGCAGCAAAGTCTGTTTCGGGCATAAGCCCTTCATCTGCTGATGTTGAAACTTCCGTCTTCAGATCTTCAAATACTCTGTTAAAAGAGATTACAAAAGTCGTCACTGTCAGTCCAGGGTAGAAATTCAGAACAAGGAATTTTACTTGCTGTTGAACATTCTTTTCTTTTGTTATTTCATAAATTTGAAAGCACCATCCCACACTCTCGCCCCCTCTGTTCTCCCTCTGCTCTAACTAATTCTCCTGAAGGGGCTGATTCAGCATCTTACAGGGGCAGAAAAGCAAAAACGTCAGGACTGACATCACTGAATTTTGGATAACTCCACCTGAAAGTTAATATCTTTCACAACAACATTGGGATATTGCTGAGAGTGAGCAGGTCTGATTCTGGGGAGTAAAACAAGTGTAAATTCAGGTTGAACTTGCAATACAACTTCTGGAGAAAAAAACAGACACGAAATGGTTAACATCCCAGGAAGTGGGAGTGGAATGAGATATTAGGGCATTGACACGGACACCAGAAAGAGACTAAACATACAGACATGGCAAATATCTA
>NW_025120306.1:0-1047 GCF_004010195.1 Chiloscyllium plagiosum
AGAGGAGAAAAGAATCAGATGATGTGGCTACTGGTACATGCTTCCATGTGGGATCTTGCTGTGCATCAACTGACACCAGGCTACCTTTAGAGGCAGTGAGTCTTCTCATCAGCTAAAACTTCATAGTGTAAAGAATTCAAAATTGTCTGGCCTGAAAATTTAACTTTCATCTGATATGTTTTACGTTTGGATGTTACCAGGAGAGGAATTCGCATGGAATCTTCCTGTGCCATCTCTCTGAGCGTTTTTTTCTCCGTCTTTTAATTGACCCTGTCTCTTTTATCCCAGGGAATTATTATTCGCTTGGAACATCCAAAGAGAGAGAGAGATAGTTTGGGACAAGGTGAACTTTGAACAAGAGCATCCTGCAAGTTTGGCCTGGACCCTGTTTGTTAACAGGCCTCTGGTTACCTGGGTCCTGTCAGATTGATGCCTGTCATTTTCAAACAGGTTTGAAGCCTGGGGTTAAAGTAACCACGGTCTTCGGATTTGACACAAACTTGTTAACCGCAGCGGGTGTCTGAGATACAGAATTTCCCAAAGAGGAAATTTAAACCCTAAATTTCAAACTGTCTCTTAAAGACTTTTTCTAAAGTAATGATGTGTGAACGTTCAAATTGACAGTGGAAGTGAGAAAGAGACTTCTGAACGAGAGAGAGGAAGGAGAAAGAGAGAGAGGGAAGGAGGGAGAGGCATTTGAAATTGTGAAATAACAGTTATGTCAGTGCGTGTAGTTGCAACAAATATTGAACTTTTAAGCAGCCCCTATCAGAAATATCGAGCTAATCTTGCTGCTAACATGTTGCTGCCTGTGAGATCCTGCTGTGCTCTGATACTGTTTTGATAAACTAAACGTTTTAAGGCTGCCCGATGGTTCTTGGATTGAAATCCCCAAACTTTTCTCCCAATTTGATCTTACTTGGATTTGCTGAGGGGTTTTTTATGTGAAGGAAAGACATCTAGCTGTGCAATTTGTTTGAAAATCACCACCCGCCCCCCCCTTTTCCTGTTCCGATAATCTTTTTCTCTCTCACTCTCTCCACGCAC
>NW_025120307.1:0-1047 GCF_004010195.1 Chiloscyllium plagiosum
AATAGTCGAGTCAGTGCACTGCACTGGAATGGGCAAAGTCGTCAGGCAGACACAGGAATGAACCTGGGTGACGCGATAGAATTGAAAACGACAATGTTGATTATCGTACGTTTGCCCTAGGCACAAGTGTGAATTGCCTGTAAATGCTTCATCCTGAACCCATTTACGGGGTGATCATGGAATGAGAAATGAGCCATCAAAACAAGCGTGCGTGTTCATCAGACCTTGAACTGAGCTTATGACTATCCAATCTTGTCTCCTGTTCAGGAACCAACTATTTCACGCCGAGCTCCTCACCTTGGTTTGTCAACATTGGACCATCACATCGCTTCACATCAAATTATCCGGACCTGACTTGTCAGACGGGAATGAAAATCAGCAGGAGCAGAAAGAATTAGACTCACGAAATCTATTTCGCAATGAAGAAGATGTTTCACACATTGCACAGCATTTGCCTTCATAAAAAGGCGACACTCCTGAACGGACGTGAGGAGCCAGAAATCGAACCAGTGGAGGTGGATGAGAGCTTATCGATCCTACTTCATTTTCTGCACTGCAGGAAACATGGTGACTGCCCCCCGGACCTGTTTACATCTGATCATCCGAAGGTCTGTTCTTGGGCCTTGTTCAGGCTTGTCATGCATGACTCGTCTTCTTAATTTCAGCTCTCCATTAATTTCAGTTCTACACAGAAACTGATCAATATCCATAGCTTAAGCATGACAACTGATTAAGCATGGTGCAACATGATGATTTCGATACAATTGATCAGCTGTGATCTCTCTGACTTACAAAGTCACCTCCAGGAGCTAAATGGCGTCATGCTCCGTCGATTTCTAATATTCATTTGTTCATCCCGGCCTCCCCAAATGTCATCTTGCACCTCTTGTGCAGTTCTTTGGCATGGTTGGATATTTACTTCATTCCTGTCACAGGGATTGATTTTGATTGGCTCTCTACTGTGATAGTATCCAACATCCACTGTCGATGTTGTTCTATTTTGTAACTTTATGTAAAGTAATCCCAATTGTTAACATCTCTTTAGCA
>NW_025120308.1:0-1047 GCF_004010195.1 Chiloscyllium plagiosum
TGTGTGTGTGTGAGAGAATGAGTGTGTGTGAGAGAGAGACTGTATGTGTGCGAGAGAGAGACTGTGTGTGTGTGTGTGTGAGAGAGACTGCGTGTGTGATAGAGAGAGACTGTGTGTGTGAGAGAGAGACACTGCGTGTGTGAGAGAGTGAGAGAGAGATTTGTGTGTGAGAGAGAGACTGTGTGTGTATGTGAGAGAGAGCGAGACTGTGTGTGTGCGTGAGAGAGAGAGACTGTGTGAGAGAGAGAGAGACTGCGTGTGTGAGAGAGTGAGAGAGAGATTTGTGTGTGAGAGAGACTGTGTGTGTACGTGAGAGAGAGAGATACTGTGTGTGTGCGTGAGAGAGAGACTGTGTGTGTGTGAGAGAGAGAGAGACAGTGTGTGTGAGAGAGAGAGACTGTGTACGTGAGAGAGAGAGAGACTGTGTGTGTACGTGAGAGAGAGAGACTGTGTGAGAGAGAGAGAGACTGTGTGTGTGCGTGAGAGAGAGAGACTGTGTGTGTGTGAGAGAGAGACTGTGTGTGTGTGAGAGAGAGAGATACTGTGTTTGTGTGTGAGAGAGAGACTGTGAGTGTGCGTGAGAGAGAGAGAGAGACTGTGTGTGTGAGAGAGAGAGGGAGAGACTGTGTGTGCGTGAGAGAGAGACTGTGTGTGCGTGAGAGAGAGAGAGAGACTGTGTGTGCGTGAGAGAGAGACTGTGTGTGTGCGTGAGAGAGAGAGAGATTTGTGTGTGAGAGAGAGAGACTGTGTGTGTACGTGAGAGAGAGAGAGACTGTGTGTGCGTGAGAGAGAGACTGTGTGTGCGTGAGAGAGAGACTGTGTGTGCGTGAGTGAGAGAGAGACTGTGTGTGCGTGAGAGAGAGACTGTGTGCGTGAGAGAGAGAGAGAGACTGTGTTTGTGAGAGAGAGGGACACTGTGTGTGTTTGAGAGAGAGAGAGACAGTGTGTGAGAGAGAGAGACTGCGTATGTGCGAGAGAGACTGTGTGTGTGAGAGCGAGAGAGACTGTGTGTGTGAGTGAGAGACTGTGTGTGTGTGAGAGAGAGAC
>NW_025120309.1:0-1047 GCF_004010195.1 Chiloscyllium plagiosum
CCATCAGTGGCCATGTTTTCAGCTACCAAGGCCTTCATTTTGGAATTCCCTCCCTAACTGCCATTAAGATATTCCTTAAGACCTCCTTTTTACAGTGCTTTTCATCACCTTGCCCAATATCACAGCTGGCTAGGATATCAAATTCTGTTTGCTACTGCTCCTGTTAAGCAGGTTCTGTTGGTCATTGCTTCTGTGCCAAGTTTGAACATTTTCAATTTTAACAATTAACTGAGGAGATCCTTTTGACCCGTTCAAGTGGAAACAGCACAAACGACTGTTATCTGAAGCATCTGCTGACCAGTTCACCATCACGTCTTCTCCAAGGCTACCAAAAATGTCTCCAGAAAACTTTACTAGAAGGCAAAAGGTAAACATACAAGCCGCCTTGATGTGTTGTGCCACTCAGAGTGGTACCTATCTGTCCTGTACCTTGGTAAATACAAATGAGACTCTGACGTTAAATAGAGAATCCATGACACATCCCTGCAAGTGGAGTGGAGTATTAAGTCCTATTGCTCAATAACATCTTCATAAATCATTTTCCAGAATTTGTGTTGGTTAAACTGATTTATTGAGCAGGTAAGTGAAACATGGTTGCTACAATATACTTCAGTTATTGATAAAGGCAAAACCAATGAGAGGAACTAGGGGCTCCTTACAGGCAGGAGAATAAAGGAAACGGCAAAGGAAACAAATATCTTGTATCTGTCTTCATGGTATAGAGTGTATTTGACAATGTACAGCACGGAAACAGACCCTTTGGTCCAATTCGTCCATGCTGACCAGATAACCTCACCTAATTTAGTCCCATTTGCCAGCACTTGGCCCATATCCCTCGACATTCATAAACCCATCTGAGATAAATGTTGTAATTGTACCAGCCTCCACCACTTCCTCTGACAGCTCATTCCATATATGCACCACTCTCCAAGAAAAAGTGGCCCATTAGGTCCCTTTTACATCTTTCCCCTCATCCTAAACCTATGCCCTCTAGTTCTGGACTCCCCCACCCCAGGGAAAAGACTAGTTATCTTATTCATGCCCCTC
>NW_025120310.1:0-1047 GCF_004010195.1 Chiloscyllium plagiosum
TTAGCTGAGATTACAAAGATCAATATGTGACTCGACGAAAGATTAGCAGGCTGTGTTTAATTAAGATAAATGCGAGGATCAATACTTAGACAATTAATAGTGTGGGAGTTCAGGCGCATAATTATTTGAAGTTTGCATTACATCTAGATCGGGTGGTAAAGGAGATGTTTATAATGCTCATTCCGTTAAGTATAGGATTTGGGACGTCATCTTTTGGTAGCACATGACGTTGGTGAGACATTGCCAGGAGTAGTGTGCGTGGTCGTGATTTTGGAAGAATACTAGTAAGTTGGGGAAGGTGCAGTCGAGATATGTCAGGCTTTTGTTGGTAATGGAGGTTTTGTATTTGATGGAGAAGTTGGAAAGTCTGGGACTCGTTTTCAGTGGAGTGTAGGAGATTGAGCAGTGACATTATAGCTGTTTATAAAATTTTAAACGCTATAGATAACGTGAATGGCAGGTTAGTTTTACCTTGTATGAGAGTTTCAAAATTAGTGAAGAGATTTTTCAGGTATGAGGAGGAAGATTTAAAAAGATATAAGAGAATAAAAAAAGACTACTTTATAAAGAGAGTGTTTCCTGTGTGGAATGAACTTCCTGAGGGAGTGGTTGATGTGAATACGGTTACAGCACTTGAAAATTAGTTGAGTAATAGAAAAAGCTTTCAAGGGCCTTGATTAAGGTACATGATAAAAAAAATTTCGGAGTAAAACGGACAAAGCAAAGACAGGTGGGACAAGTTCAATTTTAGATTCTTATTTGCATAGACTAGTTGGGTGGAAGGGTCTTTTTCAATGTTGCATAACTGCATAGCTCTATCTGACCTTGCCTGCAACGAAACAGATTATTTGAAGAGTCTGCACTCCTGTACAGAAAACTGGCAATGATAAAATTGACCGAATTACTTCGTTCTGTGCCATACTGAATTTAAGCCTGGTTTCTGCAATCTCTGTTCGCCACAGTGTGTGTCAATGACTGGGATTGATGGGAAAGTCTCTTCGCGAATATTTGTACATCTGAGTTGGCTGTCAGTGTGAAAGGAGCTGA
>NW_025120311.1:0-1047 GCF_004010195.1 Chiloscyllium plagiosum
AACAACAACTAGCCAGAAAAAAAGACATGACCCAATATCACTAGCATCCCTACATACAGATGAGGAAGTACACTATTTCGACTGAATCTGCACATTCATCTCGGACCAGCCAAACAGAGACATGCACGGGATTTCCTGGAAGCATAGCATTCCAAAGTGAACTCTACCAACAAACACATCGAATTTGATTCCATCTAACACTCTCTGAGAAAAAGAACCGGACAAAAAATCACCAATACTTGAAATTACATCACTGACTCAAGGAAACATAAACACATAAATAGCAAGTGGGACACAACAGCAGCACTTCACCAGAGGCTCACTGATAATGTTCCCTCGTATAGTGATGAACCATCTGAAAATGAACTCTCCAGCTCAGCGAGCAAACTGACATCCAGAAAAAGCGCAATTTGTCTCATCATCCCTTTAATTAAATCCTTCATTCCAGTTACCTTTCCGATTTTTTTAAGGTTATTTGTATTCTTCTGCAAAGTAAAGTGGTGTCTGTGTGTGCGTGTGTGTGTGTGTGAGAGAGAGAGAGAAAACAATCCTCTGTAATCTCTGAATTACTCCCCGTGCCATGTGGAAAAGGGGGAAGGATGAGGAAGACAGTATAGCTTGACATGTTGTTAAAAAGCTAGTTCAGAGATGAGGGTTTCAGAGTGTGGGATCATTTGGATCTCTTCCAGGATAGGTGGCGATCTGTACAAAAAATACAGGTTGTATCTTAACTGGACGAACACCAATCCCCTTGTGGGGAGGTGTGCTAATACAAGTCAGATGGATGTGAATAAACCAGGAGAGTGAGAACCAAAGCAGAAGATCAGGATCTAAGCAGAAGGTAGAGGTGAATAGGACATCAGGCACTTTCCCAATCTAATGACCATGCCGAGAGAGGGAATCAAATAAACCCAAAATGTGAGTTGGGAGTTGGAATAAATTATCAAGATGAGGCGCAGTGTTTTCAGAGATTAACAAATAAGGATGGAGAGTGTGGGGGGCGTGAGGGAGTGAGGTGTGTGATATAAGGGAGACAGTGCAGAAGAA
>NW_025120312.1:0-1047 GCF_004010195.1 Chiloscyllium plagiosum
CCATGCTTGAAGTATTGCATGCAGTTCTGGTCACCACATTACAGGAAGGATGTCGAAGCTTTGGAAAGGGTTCAGAGGAGATTTACCAGGATGTTACCTGGTATGGAGGGAAGGTCTTATGAAGAAAAGTTGAGGGACTTGAGGCTGTTTTCATTAGAGAGAAGAAGGTTGAGAGGTGACTTAATTGAGGCATATAAGATAATCAGAGAGTTAGGTAGGGTAGACACTGACAGCCTCTTTCCTCAGATAGTGATGGCTAGCAGGAGGGGACATAGCTTTAATTTGAGGGATGATAGATATAGGACAGATGTCAGAGGTAATTTCTTTACTCAGAGAGTAGTAAGGGCATGGAATGTACTGTTTGCAACAGTGGTAGACTCGCCAACTTTAAGGGCATTTAAATGGTCATTGGATAAACATGTGGACACAAATGGAATAGTGTAGGTTAGATGGGCTTCAGATTGGTTTCACAAGTTGGTGCAACATCGAGGGCCAAAGGTCATGTACTGCGCTGTAATGTTCTATGTTCTATTCTGTTCACTTCGTCTGATCACAACTTGAAACAACTTACAAAAGACAACACATTGGAATATTTTAGCCATCAGAAGTGTTTATATATACTTTTAAACCAACAAACGAAAATTAAAGCTATAGCTTGAATTAAAAAAAAACCCTTGCATTACTGTAACATCTTTCACAACCATGGGACGTCCTGAAATAATTTGCAGCTAATTAATTATCTTTGGAGTGCAGCCACTGATTATTTTAAGTCACTGAAATAGTCAATGTACATGTTTTAGCTTCAATGCAATCTCTGTGATCAGGTAACTCCCTATTTTTGTTTATTTTCTTTAACATTTAGGCAAGACCATAAGACATAGGATCAGAAGTAGGCCATTCAGCCCATCATGTCTGTTCTGCCATTCAATGAGATCATTGCTGATTTGATAATCCTTAACTTCACTTGCCTGCCTTTTCCCTATCATCACCAACATCACCACTATCAACACTTCCTTGTAGATGAGGATGACTCTCTTCCACTCTCAG
>NW_025120313.1:0-1047 GCF_004010195.1 Chiloscyllium plagiosum
ATTGTTGTAACATTCCAGTCTAAAATTCTCAGGTTATGATCCATTACAGGAACATTCAAGTCTGTTGTTCTCATATTCTGATATCTCCTCTCCCTGTCTCTGTTGCTACTGACTCCGTTCGTGTTGGAGGTGATGTATCTGCTGCTATCATGGGATAAAGCACCGAAAGAAGTCCCTTACTAATAGGAAAGAGAAAGCCTCTCTTGATACAGTTAGAGTCCATGGAGACTGACATCAATCACAGTTACTGAACAAACAGTTCCAGTTAACCCCATTCATGACAACATTTTCAGTTCACATTAACAACGGGAGTGGATTGGATGTCGACATCACTAGGTATTGGTCTCTAATCATTAGTTAATCAGTGCTGAGGTGGGGGTGAGGGAGGGGTGGGGGGTGGGAATTGATGGATGTTTTCTTTTTGCAGGTTAGATGATTTTGCCGTGTTGTTCATGTACAATGTTATAAGGGCTTGCAGCCCCAAAAATCACACAATCAAGTTATTGTTATTGTGCTCTTCTCTCCACAGCTAGAAAAACCGCCAACCAAAAGATTGTCCCTGGGCAGAGTTGCCCTGGCCTTAGATAGGTCTGGACATGACTCTGACTTCTGTCTGAAGGCAACGCTGCAATGTCCACACACGAGCTGCTCTTCAGTTTTTTATTTAAATTGGCAAGCGTCTTAATGCTGTTTTATTCGCTTTAAAACAGTGAGATTTACTTTTTTTACTTCAGTGCAAGAAAAAATGCCATGTACAAAGACCTTGTTCGTTAAAACCAATGGATTAATGAGCCAGGGACGAATGAAAATGACATTAGTTCGGAGACAGAAAGTTATGGGAGCAGTGGTTGAGGAGATTTGAGGTGCATACAACGAAAATTCCCCAATCACCATCACGCTTTCTGGCAGACAGAATGAAATGCAAAGCAGAGCAACGAATCTGAGATAGAATGCTGATTGCGGATGTTGCTCTGTGGGTCAGGACTTAGCGCTACACTTTCACAGTGCTTGGTGTCTGGTTCGATTGCAACCTCAGGCGATTCTCTG
>NW_025120314.1:0-1047 GCF_004010195.1 Chiloscyllium plagiosum
ACACACACACCGTCAAACACACACACACAGCCACACACTCTCTCATGAACATGCACTTTCTCTCTCACGCACACATATAAAGACACACAGAGATACACATGCATCCACTCTTTCACACACACAAACACGGACAGTCTTTCTCTCTCTCTCTGACTGTTTCTCTCTCGCACCCACATACACACACACAGGGCTATAAAGGCATTGTCGAGGGTTTGATGGAGAAATGATTTCTCCGAGGACTGAGCCATGATCTCACATGATGACTGCTCCAGGGAGACAGACAGCAGCTGCAGAGACCTGTTGGATCTTCCTGTGCACCACCTCTTGCATCGACAGCATTAGTCTGTTTGGGTGCCTGCATTTCTACAACGTCTCCAAGCAACAAGTGACAATAGATTGATGAAAGGTTTCCTCCAAACCATGCTTCAGACACATGCTGCTGTTATTTTTCACTGATTGTTTAAAATGATCTGATTCTTCTGAAACGGGGAGTGGCTTCCATTTCAAACTACGACACCAGAGTGCCTCGGGGACAATGAGGAAATGATCAGAAAATTGCATCTGTTGCTTTCTATCCTCTGCACTCTGTAACACCAGATAGTGTTTCCTCAGTACCTCAGATAGTTCTCCCTCAGTACCTCAAATCGTGCTCGCTCAGTACCTCAGAAAGTGCTAACTCAGTACCTCAGATAGTTCTCCCTCAGAACCTCAGATAGTGCTCCCTCAATACCTCGGAAAGGGCTCCCTCAGAACCTCAGATAGTTCTCCCACAGTACCTCAGATAGTGCTCCCTCAATACGTCAGAATGTGCTCCTCAGTAGCTCAGATAGTTCTCCCTCAGTACCTGAGATAGTGCTCCCTCAATACCTCAGAAAGTGCTCCCTCAGTACCTCAGATAGTTCTCCCTCAGTACCTCAGATAGTGCTCCCTCAGTACCTCAGAAAGTGCTCCCTCAGTACCTAAATTAGTTCTCCCTCAGTACCTCAGAAAGTGCTCACTCAATGCTTCAGAAAGTGGTCCCTCAGTACCTCAGATAGTTCTCCCTCA
>NW_025120315.1:0-1047 GCF_004010195.1 Chiloscyllium plagiosum
TTCAGCATAAATTCTGTGTCCTATGATCCTGCCTCTCTAGCTGCCTGACGAAGGAGCAGCGTTCTGAAAGCTTGTACTTCCAAATAAACCTGTTGGGCTATAACCTGGTGTTGTGTGATTTGTAGCAAAAAAAAGCTGTTGAAATATAGTTCAGTGTGTGTTCTAGAGTGTAGATCCATCAAGCAAATGTTATCAAATATGAGATAAATAGCTATTTCGGGAAGTTCCATGGATGTATCATTCCATGTGCATTAGTGAGGTTTTCACACCGTTCTCCATAGCTCACCTCATTAAACATGAACAGTGATTCCAAGTTATCTCACTCACACAATGTTCCCTCACACTAGTGAAGGTGCTTCCCACAGTAGGAAGCTCCCAGGATTCCCATATTAAAGCTGGGCCGTGCACCAGACCAAGTGCTGCCAGCCAGGAACTGGACTTCACAGTGCATGTAGTGACAGGGTAATGAAAGGAATGTTTCTGGGGGCCCACAGGTAACCCTTCATTGGAAACTCCCATTCATAAATGTATTGCTGTTATACATCATCTTATCTCTGATTGATTCCTGTACCTACAGCTGCAATGGCAGTCAATCTACACAGGCTGTATGTCCTAAACACCATAACCATCTTTTAACTCTGTCTAATGGAATGTTAATCTTTCCCTAACACACAGCATAACATTACATTTTCTTATAGACATACACATGTAGGAATTAGGAACAGGAGGAGGCCATTTGACCCTTTAAAATTTCTGCAGCATTCAATTGAACCACGGGTGATTTTTTTCAACTCAGTCGCCTGTTCTCACTTTCCCCGACATCCCCTTTAGCCCCAAGACCTTTGTCTAATGCCTTCATTAACACATGCAATGCTTTAAGCTCAACCACTTTGTGAGGCAGAGAACTCCCCAGGCTTAGCATCCTCTGGAAGATGAAATTTCTCTTAATTTCAGACCAAAGGACAAAACAGCACAGGAAAAGGCCCTTCGGCCCTCCGAGCCTGTGCTGATACATTTGCCCTTCCATACTAAAACTGTCTTCACTTA
>NW_025120316.1:0-1047 GCF_004010195.1 Chiloscyllium plagiosum
TTCAGCTCATTTTCAACAGGAGCACTTCCCATTTTCTCGCCTTCTCATAAATACAAAATGAAAATTGATGGTATATTTTGCCAAATCATTTCTTTGCCTTTTGAAGCAAAGCTACTCCAACAGCACCATCACTTTTGACATTGGAGATGGTTGGAGATGCTGAGGAGGCAATGGCCTAGCTGTAGGATCTCTGGAATATTAATTCAGGGAACCAGGTAATGACCCAGACCCCGGATTGCAATTCCACCTCGGCAAATGTTGAAACTTGAATTCAATAAAATATCAGGAATTAAGAATCAAATAAAACAATGAAACCATTGTCGATTGTCCTACCTGGCACCCCCATGCCCTTCAGGGAATGAAATCCAACATCTTCACCTGATGGGGCTTATGTGTGACACCAGACCCACATTAATGTGGTTAACTCTCAGTTGCAGTTTGAAATGGCCAAGCCAGCCATTCAGTTATATCAGTCACGATAAAGTCTCAAAGAAATGAAACCGGACAGAACTAAGCACTGACTACTTATTGCCCACATACTGCTCTGGTCAGCAAGGCAGCTCACAAACACCTTCTCAGGGACAATCGTGAAAGGGAATTAAATATTGGCCCAGCATCCCATTAATGAATAAAAGAATATGCTTACACTCAGGGAAGAGAGACAAAGCGACATATCTCACTTTAAACAGTAACTCTGATGTATATCTTACATGGTCGCAGTTTTCAGTAATATGGTAACAGGAGAAAAACAGATAAGGTTAATCTCGTTTGTTTTCCATCCCAGCTAATCATCAAAAATCCGTTTGTTTGCTTCTTTCCCTCTGTAGTTCCCTTTCTCTATCTATTCTACTCAGTCCATCTCCCCTTTACAACAGACGTCCTTGTCACCAACATCAATCACACTATTTTCCCAGCGGCGTTCACTTCTGATGTCTGGTCATTGGACTCAAAATGCCATTTATTTTTTTCTCTCGATCTGAGGCTGCCAAATCTGCTCAGTTTCTCTGGCACTTGCTCGTTCTTTTTGATTCTGATCTCTTGCATCAT
>NW_025120317.1:0-1047 GCF_004010195.1 Chiloscyllium plagiosum
CTGTGCTGAGCTGTTTAAAGGACATTTTCTGGTGTTTTATGCTCACGGCTCGGTATTGGCTGGTGAACACCCCCTGGTTTTGTGATGTAACAGACGCTGTTCTCTCCTCCATTGTCTGGGTCACAATCGAGTCCCTCCACCACATTCTAACCCCGTGTGTCCCATTTCTCCTGATTCTGCTGCTCAATGTTCTCACCGTCAGATACATTGTAGTGACCAGCAGAGCCCGCAGGAGACTCCGCACTCACACCAATGGGGACGCTCAGTCTGACACTGAAATGAGAAACCGAAAAAAATCCATGGCTTTATTTCTAGCACTCTGTGCGGAAGTTGAACCTACATTAGACGTTGTCCTGTTCGATCCCACCACTCTGTGGCCAGAGGCAAAACAAAATACTACACAAAATTTAAGAGCCTGGAATCTCCTCTGTCATCTTCCACATCAGTCTAAGATGCAGTTCATCCAGATCTAGATATTTGCCCACCTTTTATCCTGCATCAACTCCCAATTCTTCCTCAGCTTCTGTCCAGAAACTGCTTCTACAAAGTGAAGACACATATGTACTACGTGTTTGACATATTCTCAGGCTCGATGCACAGGTTGCCTCTTCGGTCCCAAATGCTCCATATTCTTTCTTTTGTTATCCTCTTACCCTTAATAAACCGATAAATTGTCTTTGAATTCTTCAAAATATTGCCCACTAATATTTTTATCACCCCGCGTTTTGCTCAAGGACTTACTTTCTTGAGTTTAGACATTCAAATTCTCTACTCTTCTGGGACCTCCATTGACCTGCTCACTGTATGCCTGCTTTAAGCTTCTCTTTCATTTTTAATTCTATTCTGAATATTTGTAGATATCCCAGGCTCTCTGGGCTTGTTTTCCTAAGTTTCATCTTTGTTGTAACATGTTGCGGTGACACTCTCATCAATTCCATTTTGAGCATGTGATCCCCACCACCCCCACGCTGTTCTGCTCCAGTTTCACCCTGAAGTAACTGTACTGTGGCCAGGTCCTGTCTTTCTCTTGGTAAGATCTGCCTCCAT
>NW_025120318.1:0-1047 GCF_004010195.1 Chiloscyllium plagiosum
ACTATCACCCCGATCCCCTGCACACTTACTGCGTCACTATCACACTGATCCCCTCACATTTACTGCGTCACTATATCCCTGACTGCGTCACTATATCCCTGACCCCTTACACTTACTGTGGCATAATGTCCCTGAGCTCTGCACACTTACAGCGTCACTAACATCCTGGCCCCATCACAATTACTGCGTCACTGTCTCCCTGACACCCTCACAATTACTGAGTCACTATCACACTGACCCATCACACTTATTGCGTCACTATCACCCTGATCCCCTCACACTTACTGCATCACTATCTCCCTGATCCCCTCACACTTACTGTGTCACTATCACCCTGATCCCCTCACATTTACTGTGTCACTATATCCCTGACCCCTTGCACTTACTGCGGCATAATCTCCCTGACCCCTGCACACTTACTGCGTCACTAACACCCTGACCCCATCACACTTACTGCATCATGATCTCTCTGACACCCTTACACTGACTGCGTCACTATCACCATTAACCCCTCACACATACTGTGACACTACCACCCTGACCACCTCACACTTACTGCGTCACTATCAACCTGATCCCATCACACTTACTGCGTCACTATCACCCTGACCCGCTCACACTTACTGCATCGCTACCATCCTGAACCCTCACACTTAGTGCGTCACTATCACCCTGATCCCATTACACTTACGGCATCACAATCTCCCTGACCCCCTCACACTTACTGCATCACTATCTCCCTGACCCCCTCACACTTACTGCGTCACTATCAACCTGACTGATCCCCTCACACTTACTGCGTCACGATCACTATGACCCCCTCACACATTTACTGCATCACTATCACCCTGATCCCCTCACATTTACTGCGTCACTAAATCCCTGACCCCTTGCACTTACTGCGGCATAATCTCCCTGACCCCTGCATACATACTGCGTCACTAACACCATTACCCCATCACAATTACTGGGTCACTGTCTCCCTGACCCCCTCACACTTACTGAGTCACTATTACACTGATCCCTCACACTTACTGAGTCACTATC
>NW_025120319.1:0-1047 GCF_004010195.1 Chiloscyllium plagiosum
AAGAGTCTCATAACTGTTGAATCAGGTCAAAAGCTGAGGCTGCTCTACTCCTGAACTCAGGATCGTCCTACCTGCCTCACTTGCCTGTTATCCCTGATGACGAACTGAATTTCACTTAATTAATCCACCAGGTGTAACCACCTCCTGAACAAAGCGCCCGAGTAACTCTCCCCCTCCTGCATTTGCCGCCGTGTTTGCAGCTCAGATTCCGGATCATCAACTCTTATTTTTGTTCGAGGAGGATGGCGGGTTGGAGGCACTATAGGTGTTCAGCACGTTCATCCACTGTCCAAATATATTCCCGGTAGTTCTTTGGTCCTTGTCCTCCCCTCTCCGGTTGTTCCTGTATATACGTTCGTGATTAAACTTCACCGGCTGTTCCTGCTGCTGAAACAAAAAAAGTCCCAGACGCTCAAGGTAAGTTTTCAATCAGTGATTCACCTTCCGGACAACCCCCTAGTCTACGTTCCCCCCTTCCTGCTGCTGAGCAATAATCTCTGATTCTCTCTGGTACCCTGCTGCTTTTACGTTTGATTGACTTGTTGGAATTTGTTTACATCAGACGAAAATGTTTTATTGCACAGAGAAAATTTCAATCAGGGTTCTAGCAACAATCTGCATCTTCTTCTCTTTAAATAACATTCCCATCTACTTCCGACTTAAACCTGGAAAGAACAGGAACAATATTGCATTGTTTTGCTATTCAAGCGGCAGTTATTGTAATGACAATCGGAGGACAAGTTTCAAATATTTTGAAGTAGTTTTACCAGTACTTTTCCATTCATATGTATTCTCTATATCAACATTTCGACTGGCAGACATATATTAAGATATGTAAGGGACTGAGGGCTCAGAGAAAAATCAAAGAGGACCAAGAGATATAAAGCAGAAATAATTTTGTGACTATAGTCTTCGCCAAATCCGAAACATTTGTACTTCTGTAGATGGGGTATACTACACAGTTCATTGATGCGAATTATTCTATGGAATCCCCTGCTTCCGATCTCTTTAAAAAAGTCACATGAATGCTGCGGAACCTAAGTTGCC
>NW_025120320.1:0-1047 GCF_004010195.1 Chiloscyllium plagiosum
ACTTATCTTTGAAAGCCTCCCACATGTCAAATGAGGACTTCCCTTCAAATATCGACTCCCAATCCACATTTCACAGCCCCTGCCGAGTTTTGATATAATTGGCATTGGCCAAGTTTAGTACTCTTCTCTGAGGGCAACTCTCATCTTTGTCTACTAGTACTTTAGAACTTACAGAATTGTGGTCACTGTTCCCAGAGAAATCCCCCACTGGAACGGCTACCACCTGGTCTGGATCTTTCCCCAACATCAGGTCCAATATGGCCTCTTCCCGCGTTGGACTATTGACATACTGCTCTAGAAAACTTTACTGGATGCTCCTTCAAATTGTGGCACATCCAGACCTCTGTCACTAAGTGTATCCCAGTCAATGTGGGGAAAATTAAAATTTCCCTTCGCCATCAACCTGTTGTCTCTACATTTTTCCATGATCTGTTTACCTATTTGTTCTTCTACCTCACGGTCACTGTTGGGGAGCCTGTAGTTCAGCCCCAAAAATGAAATTGCACACTTCGTATTCCTCAGCTCTACCCATAATGCCTCACTGCTCAAGTCCTCCTTTAGCACAAACGTGATATCATCCCTAGCCAGCTAAGCAACTCCTTCCCCTCTCCCACCCCCCGCACGCAAACTTTACTTCCCTCCCTGTCCTGTCTCAAATATCTATATCCTGGAACATTTAGTTGACAAGCATGCCCTTTCTTCAACCAAGTCTCGTTGATCTCAATAACGTCATACTCCCAGGCACCAATCCAAGCCCTACGTTCTTCTGCCTTACTCACTATACTCCTTGCATTAAAGTGTGTGCCCTTCAATCTGCCAGTTCTCTTGCGTTCATTTGCTCTCTGCCTACTCTGCCCCTTGGTAATGGTAGCTTTATGATCCTTACAATCTGCAGTTTCCCCCTCACTGTCTACTCGTCTTCTTTTGTTGTTCCCAGCCCCTGCCACATTAGTTTAAAGCCTCCTCACCAGCAGTAACAAAAGCTCCCCAAAGGACATTAGTTTCTGGCTGGTTCAGGTGAAGACCTGAATTTGTGATAGTCCTACC
>NW_025120321.1:0-1047 GCF_004010195.1 Chiloscyllium plagiosum
CTGTGTGCAAGGATGTTGTTGCGAGATGGTGACAATGATGTGTACATGGATGTTGTTGTACGATGGTGATCATGATGTGTACAGGAATGTTGTTGCGCGATGATGACCATGATGTGTACAGTGATGTTTGCGGTTTGATAACCATGATGTGTGCAGTGATGTTGTTGTGAGATGGTGACCATGATGTGTACAGAGATGTTGTTGCGAGATGGTGACCATGCTGTGTGCAGGGATGTTGTTGCGAGATGGTGATCATGATGCGTACAGAGGATGTTGTTGCAAGATGGTGACCATGATGTGTACAGGGATGTTGTTGCGAGATGGTGACCATGATGTGTGCAGAGATGTTGTTGCGCGATGGTGAGCATGATATGTACAGGGAAGTGATCATGAGATGGTGAACATGATGTGTGCAGGGTTGTTGTTGTGAGATGGTGAACATGATGTGTGCAGGGATGTTGTTGCGAGATGATGAATGTGATGTGTGCAGGGATGTTGTTGCAAGATGGTGACCATGATATGTACAGTGATGTGTTTGTGAGATGGTGACCATGCTGTGTACATGGATGTTGTTGTGCAATGGTGACCATGATGTGTACAGGGATGTTTGCGGGTTGATATCCATGATGTGTGCAGTGATGTTGTTGTGAGATGGTGACCATGATGTGTACAGAGATGTTGTAGCAAGATGATGACCATGATGTGTACAGGGACGTGTTTGCGAGATAAAGACCATGATGTGTGAAGGGATGTTGTTGCGAGATGGTGACCATGATGTGTACAGCAATGTTGTTGCGTGATGGTGACCATGATGTGTACAGGGACGTGTTTGCAAGATGGTGACCATGATGCACGCAGGGATGTTGTTGTGAGATGGTGACTATGATGTGTGCAGGGATGTTGTTGCGAGATGGTGACTATGATGTGTGCAGGGATGTTGTTGCGTGATGATGACCATGATGTGTACAGGGATGTTGTTGCGCGATGATGATGATGTGTACAGGGATGTTTGCAGGTTGATAACCATGATGTGTACAGTGATGTTGT
>NW_025120322.1:0-1047 GCF_004010195.1 Chiloscyllium plagiosum
CCAAATATATCCAGGTGTTGGTGTGGGTGCGGGGGGGGGAGCGTGGGGGGTAGAATGCTCACTGTTAACTCTAGCTCTGTAGTATATTTGAATTTTCTTCTTCCTATTGAGGAGCGCCTGGGTCAAGGGTGGGGCACTGGTTGGGAGAGGATACGATGGACCTTTGGAGAGGAAGTGATACCCCCTGGGAACAAGGGGGAAAATCTCCATTTAAATACGTTTTATATTGTTTTTATTTAGAAATAGTTTTTTATTATACTGTTGTGAGTGAGAGCCTTTATTTTTGTGAATTTTATATGCTCTATGCTCGGGATGTTCTGGATAGGGTTCCCCTCCTGAGGGGTCTCGGATTTGCCCGGATGATTATGGTTAATCAGTCGGTTAAGTGGTGCACCTGCAATGTCAAGGGGAGTAATTCACCAGTCAAAAGGAAGAAAATATTATCAAACCTCAAGAAAGAAAGGGTTGATATAGCCCTCCTACAGGAGACACACTTATTGGATAAAGAACACTTGAAATTACGACAGGGTGGATTTGATCAGGCCTTCTTTTCTTCTTGCAGTTCAAAAAGCTGGGGAGTTGTCATCCTTATTCGGAAGAATTTCCCTTTCAAAATTCTGAATCAGATAAAAGACGAATCTGCACGATATATTCTGATTAAAGCCCTTATAAATAGAGAGGAACATGGGATCTTAAATCTGTATTGTCCCCCGGCACATCCTTTTAAATTTATAACGGAAGCCTTCTCAAAATTGATGGCTCTCGGTGCTCGTCATACAATTATAGGTGGAGATTTTAACTGTATTATGGATCCAGAAATAGATAGGATTCCCAAGAGTACTGCAGGAGTATCTCCCAGATCCAGACAATTGGTGGATTTGAACAAACAATTAGGACTAGCAGATGTGTGGAGATGTTCTTCACCCACAGGGCAGAGATTTTTCTTTTTACTCCAATCCACATAAATGTCATACCAGAATTGATATGTTTTTTGCCCCCTCAATTTTTAAAAAATTCATATCATCCTGCAAAATAGGTAGTATAACA
>NW_025120323.1:0-1047 GCF_004010195.1 Chiloscyllium plagiosum
AATTTATTCCAGAGAGCTTCTTATATCAACATACAGCAGATACAACAATGGGCAGTGCAGTACTGGGCCTCACTGTGGGGACGAAGCCAGTCAGCTGTTCCAGGCAGAAGTGGGAGGGCATTATAGGACCAGTGACCGTGATATCACACATTTTGACTTTGCTGAGGAAAAGACCCCAAAAATGTTTGAAACATAAAAGCTTTTTTGATTGGGTAGACAGATTTTATTGAAAAAAATGACAGGATCTGGCCAAAATGCAGTTGTTTCTGGGTGTAACTGCAGCAGAACAAGGTGGGGCAGGGGTTGGGGGATCATTGAATTGATGACAGTGTCGGCCCAGCATGTTACACCGAAGATAAAATTTAGGAAGACAAGCCCAGAGAACCTCAAACGTCGACACAAATTCCGAACAGAATGAAAAAGGAAAGAGAAGCTCAAAGCAGGTATCAAGAGATCAGGCCAATGAAAGTCCAAAAAGAATATGGAAAGTGTAGGGATAAACTTAAAAAGTCAGTGGAAGAGGGAAGGGTGATAAAACGTTAGCGGGTAAGATTAGCAAGAATCCAAAGTCACTTTTTTTGGTTTATTAAGGGGAAGAGGATAACACGGGGAAAAAAATGGGAGTATTAGCGACTAAGGGGACAGCCTGTTCACAGAGCGAGAGAATATGTTAAACACATCCTACGAATTGGTCTTCAGTTTGGAGGAACTAAGGAAGAATTGGAAGTTTATGCAAGATGGAGTGGACAAATCACCAGATTAAAGACCACCACGTCTCACATCAGTGAGAGGGAAACAATTGTAGAAAATTCGGAGGACTGTTGAGGCTGGATCATCAAATATCTTCAAGGCTGAGACAGACAGATTTTTATACAAGTGTTCCTGGGAAATCGCAGGAAAGTGGAATAGGGGATTAACAAACTAAATATAATCTAATCGAAGGAAAAGCAGACTCAGTGAGCGGACAGACATATTGTTGCCCTTACGTCTAATGGTGTTCTTTTCCAATAGCCTTGTATTCGCAAGAACATCAACCTCTCTCACTAT
>NW_025120324.1:0-1047 GCF_004010195.1 Chiloscyllium plagiosum
GAAGTGAATGTGTTTATTTCTGTTTTTCTCCCTTACCATGATTCAGAGCTCTGCAGTATCAGTGATGCCAGCCTTATGCAGTTTCAGGGTCAAGGAACTTGTCACCATGCGTTACTGTTCAGTTCCCAGTGTATGGCACTCCATGTTGGACAGGATGTTTTGGCATCTTTGACAATACGTCGTTGGAAATTGTTCATAATTAGAAATTGCTGAAGAAATTGCTAAAAATGTTGTAGAATTTTCTGGAGTGAATACAGAGTTAAACTTTCAGGTCCAGTGGACCTTCTATAAAGTTTTTTTTATTTTTATTTCCAGTATCCAAAATTATTTATTTAATTGAAAAATTGTTCTGTGCCTATTCATTTCTGGAGAAACTCAGCAGGTCTGTCAACATCTGCGGAGACAGAGAAACAGAGTTTGCGTTTCCAGTCCAGTGTGACAATTCTTCAAAACTGAATACAATTGCAAAATTGTCTTTTAGTCACTTGCCAGATGTGGAGGATGGGTAGCAGGGAAAAGAGAGTGTGGCAAAAGAAAAACGGGCTTTTAGCAGTGGTGAACGAAACTATTCTGTTTAACGGATCGAATTTAAGGTGTGAATGGGGGAAAGGGGTTCTCTCTATTGAATGCAAGATAAAAAAGACACAACCACACAAAGTTATGCCGAGGCCAGGAGGGAGAATATTGACCATGTGGTATAATATTGATCTGGCCACAGATACGTTTTCACTGTCGTCGTCATCACTCCCTTTAGATAAAGGAATTCAGGTGTTTGACTTCTTATTGGCACTAGTAAGCGTTTCATGTTGCGTTAGTATAGTAATAGGGAGAAAAAACAAATCACAGTATGAGGATTGGGCTGAGTATTAGTTACCTGTCATACACTAATTGCTTACATTATAACGAGGGTATTGGGGCACCTTTCCACATTCTGTCCACCGTGGGGTCCATAAGACTTGAAAACTTCTAAAATAATGTGCCACCATGCAAGATAACTGAATTTGGAAAATGTATCTACCAGGAATTTGAGAGGGTACACTGGGAGTG
>NW_025120325.1:0-1047 GCF_004010195.1 Chiloscyllium plagiosum
TTCTGTACTCCCTGTATATCCACGGCTCTGCCAGCAGCCCCATACTGTACTCCTTGTACACACATGGCTGTGCCCTCAGCCCCCTACTGTGCTCCCATGGTTGTGTCCTCAGCCCCCTACTGTACACCTATACTCCCATGGTTGTGTCCTCAGCCCCCTACTGTACGCCCTGTACACATGCGGCTGTGTTGTCAAATCCCAAACAACGCCAGCTACAAGTTCGCTGATTACATCACCAAATGAGGAGGGATATCAAACAACGATGAGTCAGAATACAGAACGGAGATCGAGGGCTTAGTGGCATGGTGTAATGATAATAACCTCCCTCTCAAATTCGGAAATAGTAACGAACTGATCATTGACTTCAGAAAGTAAGGAGAGAAACACGCCGTCATCTACATCAATGGTTGAGGGAGTGCAGAGCATCAACTCCCTCAGAGTGACAATAACTGACAATATACCCTGGTTTTCTCGCATACGTGTGACAGTCAGGAAAGTTTAACAACGCCTCTCCTTCCTCAGGAGGCTCAGGAAATTCAGCATGCACTACTTCGACAGATACACCATTTGAGAGCATACTGTCTGGGTGCGTCACAGCTTCATACGGCAACATTCTGCCCAGGAACATAAGAAACTACAATAGGTTGGATGCACAATCTACCAACCATTGACTCTATATACACGGCTCGTTGCCACAGAAAGGCTGCCAACATCTGAACATTGAACAGAGAACATAGAAGAGTACAGCACAGAACAGGCCCTTCCGACCACGATTTTGCGCCGACAATTGATACGCACCCTCAAATTTCCCCCTCATATGCATGTCCAGCAGTCTCTTAAATGCCCCCAATGACCCTGCTTCCACAACTGCTGCTGGCAACGCGTTTCATGATCTCACAACTCTCTGTGTAAAAAACTCTGACACCCCTCTATACTTTCCTCCAACCAGCTTAAAACTATGACCCCTCGTGTTAGCCAATTCTGCCCTGGGAAATAGTCTCTGGGTATCGACTGTATCTATGCCTCTCATTATCTTGTATACCTCAA
>NW_025120326.1:0-1047 GCF_004010195.1 Chiloscyllium plagiosum
CCAATAGAACGGAGACCAGAATTGCACAAAGTATTCCAAGAGTGGCCTAACCAATGTCCTGTACAGCTGCAATATGATCCCCCACTCCTCCACGTAATGCTCTGTCCAATGAAGGAAAGCATACCAAACGCCTTCTCATCAATCCTCTTCAAAACATCAAGTCAGTCAGACACGAAATCGCATGCACAAAGCCATATTGTCTGTCCCGAATCGGTTGTCGTCCTGTCTCGCCAATGTGCAGGAGACACCACCAAGAGTAAAAGACACAGTAGATGAGGTGTTTAGATGCACAAAACAATCGTTGCCAGATGTGGAAGGATCCTTTGGGGCCTTGGGCAGGGGTGAGCAGGAAGGTGTTTGAATTCAGGTTTTACACGTCATGCGGTGGCAGGTGAAGGTGCAGGGAGTGACGGGTCGGTTGGTGGAGGGGCGTGGACCTCACCAGGGAGTCACGGAGTGAATGTGGAAGCAGTCCACAGAGAGTATTCCAAAAGTAATTGCCTGGTTAGTTCCACACACCTCACCAACCCACCTTCCACTTCGACATCTTCCCTTATCGCTGCAAGCTGTGTAAAAGCTGCATCCACACCTCCCCCCTCACCTCTGACAAAGGCCCCAACCGATCCTTCCACATCTGGCAGAGATATTTCTGTGCAGCCTAACAACTCATCTATTGTGTCCGTTGCACCCGAAGTGGTCTCTTCTACATTTGGAGACAGGACACCGTCTTGTGGATTGATTCAGGAAACAACTCTGGGACACGGGCACCAAACAAACCCGACTACACTTCAACTCCCACTCTGACAGTTCCAAGGACATGCAAGGGCTGGGACGCCACCACTGCCAAATCCAAGCCACCCAATGCCTGTAGGAGGAACGCCTCATATTCCACCTTGGGACCCTCCGACCACGCGAAATTAACATCGACTTCACCAGTTTCCTCATCTCCCCTACCCCCACCTCATCCCAGACCCAAACCTCCAGCTCAGCAACGGCCACTTGACGTGTCCTAATTGTCCATCTTCCTTCCCAACAATCCGCTCCACA
>NW_025120327.1:0-1047 GCF_004010195.1 Chiloscyllium plagiosum
ATGGGGTTTGGTAGACAGTCTCTGTCTGGGGTTGGGAGACAGTCTCTGAATGAGGGTTTGGGGGACAGTCTCTGTATGGGGTTTGGGAGACAGTCTCTGTATGGGGTTTTGGAGACAGTCCCTGTATGGGGTATGGGAGACAGTCTCTGCATGGGGTTTGTTAGACAGTCTCTGTATGTTGTTTAGGTGACAGTCTCTGTATGGGGTTTGGGAGACAGTCTCTGTATGGGGTTTGGGACACAGTCTCTGTATGGGGTTTGGGAGACAGTCTCTATATGGGGGTTTGGGAGACACTATTTATGGGGGTTTGGGAGTCAGTCTCTGTCTGGGGGTTGGGAGACAGTCGCTGTATGGGGTTTGCTAGACAGTCTCTGTATGGGGTTTGGGAGACAGTCTCTGTATGGGGTTTGGTAGACAGTCTCTGTATGGGGTTTGGGAGACAGTCTCTATATGGGTTTTGGGAGACATATTATTAATGGAGGTTTGGGAGACAGTATCTGTCTGGGGTTTGGCGGACAGTCTCTGTATGGGGTTTGGTAGACAGTCTCTGTCTGAGGGTTGGGAGAGAGTCTCTGTGTGGGGTTTGGGAGACAGTCTCTGTATGAGGTTTGGGAGACAGTCTCTGTATGGGGTTTGGCGGACAGTGTCTGTATGGGGTTTGCGAGACAGTGTCTGTATGGGGGTTTGGGAGAAAGTCTCTGTATTGGGTTTGGGAGACAGTCTCTGTTTGGGGGTTGGGAGACAGTCTCTATGTGGGGTTTGGGAGACAGTCTCTGAATGATGTTTGCGAGACAGTCTCTGTATGGGGTTTGGGAGAAAGTCTTTGTATGGGGGTTTGGGAAACAGTATCTGTATGCGGTTTGGTAGACAGTCTCTGTATTGGGTTTGGTAGACAGTCTCTGTCTGGGGTTTGGGAGACAGTCTCTGAATGGGGTTTGGGGGACAGTCTCTGTATGGGGTTTGGGAGACAGTCTCTGTATGGGGGTTTGTTCGACAGTCTCTGAATGAGGGTTTGGGAGACAGTCTCTGTATGGTGTTTGGTAGACA
>NW_025120328.1:0-1048 GCF_004010195.1 Chiloscyllium plagiosum
CCTTTATTTGCAAATAGCCTCCATGAGTCAACTTTTGGACAGTCTTGCCGAATACCTTCTGGACTGGGGCAAGGCCAGTTTTGATCTTTAACTTGTGGACCAGGCCTGTCCTTTTCCATCGCTATTTTCAAACTAATAGAATTGTGGCGACTTTGTTAAAGTGCTGCCCCACAGACACTTCAGCCCCTTTCTCCACCTTGTTTCCGAGGGGAGGTGTTGTTTCATTCCGTTCTCCAGTCGGACCACTTACATACTGACTGAGACAGTTTTCTTGAACACACTGAACAAATCCCTTCCATCCAAACTGCGAACATTATGGCAGTCTCAGTGTAGGTTTGGAAAGTTAAATCCCCGACCATTACAACCCTATCATTCTTACAGATATCTGAGATCTCCGACGTATTTGCTGCTCAATTTCCCGCTGACTACTGCAGGCCTGCAGTACCGTCATATCAAACTGATCATCTAGCTATATTTCTAAGTTCTGCTATTACAGCTTCACTGGGCGATCCCCAGGAATATGCTCTCTAAGTGCTGCAGTGATGTTTTCACTGATCAAAAACACCGACCCCCTCCTCTCTTGCCTCTCCTTCTATCCTTCCTGTAGCATCTGTCCCGGGAATATTGAGCTGCCTGTCCTGCCCCTCCCTCAGCTGTGTTTCTGTAATTCCTGTGATATCTCTGTCCCATGCTCCCATCCGTGCCATGTGTTCATCTGTATAACCTGTTAAGCCCTTTACATTAAAGTAAATGCAGCTTAATTGATGTGTTTTCCCGCATTGCCTACTATGCTCTTGCCGGGCTTGTTGATTGAAATAATTCTCTTGAAATTCTGTCCCAGCCTCAACCTTCAGACTGCAGCCTGAGACCACCCCCCTCACTGTGGACAACATCCTCACATTTCATGTCATCGACAAACCTACTACTGATTCCTTCTGCGTTCACATCCAAGTTACTAATGCCCCTAAGGAACAGCAATGGTTCCTGCATAGATCCCTGTGGTATACCCGCTGGGCAAAGGCTTTCAATCACAAAACCAACCCACAAA
>NW_025120329.1:0-1048 GCF_004010195.1 Chiloscyllium plagiosum
GCCGAGGTGCTCCAGTTTCCAGCATCTCTAGTATTTTGATTTTAAATTAATACCATGCTTTGATTTAAACTGTAGCAGTTAACAATTAGATAATGCATATTTCTTTAACTTTGTCATTTTTCCAAAATGTGACAAAGGTGGGAATGCAGATGTAGTTGGGAAATGGAATGAACAAAAGAGAGTGAGAAAATCCAGTGGAACTGGAAATGAAGTGAATAGTCATGACATTAGGGAACACATTCCACCTTCTGACCAAAATATAGAACATTCTCCAGAAAGCAGTAATGCAGTAATAAAAAAGGAACATGAGACAATAAAAGATTTTGAAATGACATTGGAACCGAAAAAAAGGGAAAAACAGATAGAGGAAACAGATTGGAACGAAAGTATGTAAGTTGTAAATGAGGCAAATACTACGGAATTGAAATCCTTACGACTAAGAAAACAAAAAGACACCAGTGGTACGAAGAAAAGTATTGGGGAAGCCTGAATTGAACAGAAAAGAAAATGATAGATAAACTAGTAGGCAGCAGAAAGGCAAATTGGCATTCCATTCAATAAAACAGTAGGAAGGTGAAAAACAGGGGTGGCATTATGGGTCAGTGGTTAGCAATACTGTCCCACAGAACCAGGGACCTGGGTTTGATTACAGCCTTGAGCGACAGTTTGTGTGGAATTTGCACACTATCCCTTTGTCTGTGTGTGTTTCCTCCAACAATCCAAAGATAAGCAAGTTAGGTGGATTCGCCATGCTAAATTGACTGCAGTGTTCAGGGATGTGCATGCTAGGTGGTTTAGCTACGTGAAATGCATGGATGGGGTCGGTCTGAGTAGGATGGATTTTTGTGGACTTGATGGGCTGAATGACCTGCATCCATACTGGAGGGATTGTATAGAGGTCAAAATTGGGTGAATCTGTTGAAGAAATCATTGGAATTTTAAAGGGTATGTTAATAAACGGCATTTGGCATTTATTACCACATATTGATACCTTGGACATGAAAGGAGTGAACCAAGACACAGATGTCTGTAAATGGTTGTGTCAACT
>NW_025120330.1:0-1048 GCF_004010195.1 Chiloscyllium plagiosum
GGGGGAGTCAAACTAGCCCATGGTTGCTGTATTTTGTGACTAAACTGTCCAGCAGTACAGACAGGCACTCTGATAGCTCTGCGAAAGGGGGAACATGCAAACTAATGGTAAGGTTTGGGTGGCAGGTTGCTGGTGAATAGAATATCAGGTTAATAGGATGTGTGCAGGCAAAATGCGAAAGGTGTCAGGTACAGGTTGTTCTGCTGTATAATGCGCGTTTTCTCAGCGCGAATTGGCTATAATGCGATTGTCAAATTGTGGACGTTGTTTGGATAATGCAGACCTTCTACTGAATGGGTATAGTGATTTGCTACTAGTAATCTTCCACGGCGTGATTTTCTATAGTGTGAGGTTGCAGAAGAGCACAATTGTTGCATTATAGAACATCGAACGTAGAACAATACAGCGCAGAACAGGCCCTTCGGCCCTTGATGTTGCACCGACCTGTGAACTATTCTCAGCTCGTCCCCCTACACTATCCCAAAGTCATCCATGTGCTTATCTAAGGATTGTTTAAATCTCCCTAATGTAGCTGAGTTGATTACATTAGCAGGTAGGGCATTCCACGCCCTTACCACTCTCTGCGTAAAGAACCTGCCTCTGACATCTGTCTTAAATCTATCACCCCTCAATTTGTAGTTATACCCCCTTATACACGCTGACATCATCATCCCAGGAAAAAGACTTTCACTGTCTACCCTATCTAATCTTCTAATCATCTTGTATGCCTCTATTAAATCCCCTCTTAGCCTTCTTCTTGCCAATGAGAACAGGTTCAAGTCTCTCAGCCTTTCCTCATAAGACCTTCCCTCCAGACCAGGCAACATCCTGGTAAATCTCCTCTGCATCTTCTCCAATGCTTTCACATCCTTCCCGAAATATGGGGACCAGAACTGTACGCAATATTCCAAGTGTGGCCACACTAGCATTTTGTATTGTTGCAGCATGATATTGCGGCTCCGGAACTCAATCCCTCTATGAATGAAACCTAACACACCGTATGCCTTCTTAACAGCACCATCCACCTGGATGGCAACTTTCAGGGATC
>NW_025120331.1:0-1048 GCF_004010195.1 Chiloscyllium plagiosum
AAAACGTTTAGTTTATTGTAATTTCATGTCCTCTGCTCAAAATGCTAAAACAACAAAACGAATGTATTGTATTTATCATCAAGGAAAGAGTTACAAACACAAATAGTTTTATGGGACTTCGATTTGGAACAATTCATTATTTCATTCAAGGTAAGATATTTATGTAGTCTCTTGCTGTTTAATGTCTGTACTATTGCTAACGCCTCACAATGACAAGCGAGTAGCTAGAATGCTAGATTATGACCACTGCTCTCAGTTAGATGCTATTGCAGTGGTTTATCTTATCATGATTTAACATTGGAAAAAGGTTACAGGATTAACTGTACATCAGATGGTCTAAGTAATCAAACCAAATATTGCCACGTATAGTGAAGCACTAATCACGCAGAAGTACTGCATTGAAACAAATAAATCACGGAGTCACAGATTTATTATAATGCAGAAGGAACCCATTCAGCTCAAATGCCATACACAGGCTATAACATGCAGTGCCAATTTCGTGCACGTTTCCATAAACCTGCACACAATTATTATCCAACAAAAGTACATGCAAAGTGCTCCTGAATGCTTCAGTTCAACGTAGTCAAACCACATTTTTAGACAGTAGATTCTGGACACGAAAAACTCACTGTGTGTACAAAGCTTTTCTTTCAGACACTATCCTTGCTTCACTTCAGTATCAATTTAAAGTAACAACATTCAAGATGGAAAAATCGATTTTTCTACTCGCTCGAGTTATGACCTTAGAAAAGCTTAGAGGTCCTGACATTTGGCAAACACGCTACTGTAGATTACAGACCCAGCTGCAGTAGATCTGCTGTCAATGCAACACTGGAATTTCCATATTCTGAAGTGATGACAAGAATTTGCCACTAACATCACATGACCAGCAAAGCCTATGCAAATTTATGGAATGCCTCATTTGCATTTGAACAAATCTGTCAGTTTGATGCATGAATATTTGGCACACTATAACTCGGCCTGTCGCTCCAACCGACAATCCATCTATCTATCTATCCATCTATCTATCTATTTATCTATCTATCTA
>NW_025120332.1:0-1048 GCF_004010195.1 Chiloscyllium plagiosum
CTGTCTAGTTCTGGACTCCCCACCCCAGGAAAAGCCTTGTCTATTTATCCTACCCTTGCTTCTCATGATTTGGTCATTCCACAAAGATTGGTGTTGGGTCCACTGCTTTTCGTCATTAATAGAACATAGAACAATACAGCGCAGAACAGGCCCTTTGGCTCTTGAAATTGCACCAACCTGTGAACATACCTAGGCCCATCATCATCCATATGCTTATCCAAGGACTGTTTAAATCTCCCTAAAGTGGCTGAGTTAACTACATTGGCAGACAGGGCATTCCACGACCTTACCAGTCTGAGTAAAGAATCTGCCTCTGACATCTGTCTTAAATCTATACCCCTCAATTTACAGGTATGCCCCCTCGTACAAACTGACATCACCATCCTAGGAAAAAGACTCTCACTGTCCACCCTACCTAATCCTCTGATCACTTTGTATGTCTCTATTAAATCCCCTCTTAGCCTTCTCTCCAATGAGAACAGACCCAGGTCCCTCAGCCTTTCCTCATAAGACCTTCGCTCCAGACCAGGCAACATCCTGCTAAATCTCCTCTGTACCTTTTTTCCAATGCTTCCACATCCTTCCTGTAATGGGGCAACCAGAATATTTCAAGTGAGGCTGCACTAGCATTTTGTACAGTTGCAGCATGACATAACAGCTCCAGAGCTCAATTTTTATTGGTAGGGGGACTAACATACCATATGCAGCCTTAACAGTACTATCAGCCTGGGTGGCAACTTTCAGGGGTCTATGTACATGGACACCAAGATCCCTCTGCACGTCCACACTACCAAGAATCTTTCCATTGACCCAGTATTCTGCCTTCCTGTTATTCTTCCTAAAGACAATCACCACACATTTTTCTGCATTGAACTCCATTTGCCACCCCTCAGCCCAATTTTGCAGTTTATCCAAGTCCCCCTGCAACATGTAATCTTCTTCCACACTGTCTACCACATCATCGACTTTTGTGTCTTCTGCAAACTTACTAAACCATCCACCTATGCCTGCGTCCAAGTCATTTATAAAAGTGACAAACAGCAGTGGT
>NW_025120333.1:0-1048 GCF_004010195.1 Chiloscyllium plagiosum
TGGGTGTGGGTGTGGGTGTGTGGGTGAGTGTATAGAGAGGGCGGGAAGGGGTATTTTTTTGAAACCATTCAGGAGACTGGAGCTAAAGTGAAGAGCTCTCCGCCGTGGGAGGAGATGTGTTTGACCAGTTTGACCCAATGTTGGAACATCTCATCCTCAAACCGTGGGTCGACCCCCACCAGCTGCAAGTAGAAGGATTGATGTGTCGCCAGTTTGAGCCGCAGCCTGTGGTTTTCCTCGTCATAAATGGAAAGTTTTGTTAATTTTAGAGGGAAGAGCCTGAGAACAGAAAAGAGACAGACACAGCATTTAACACTGTCCGGGAAACGGTGAGCTGCTGAGTCAACACAAACAGATTAAACATTGAGACACTCTGCAGTTTTCTCCTGGAGACTGGGAGGTGATGGCACTGTCACTGGGGACCAGGATTCCCAGTGGATATTGCTCCCGGGACGCGGGGATCAATCCCAAATCCCGTCATTTTAATGTGATTCCTCAATCTGGAATTCCAAGCGAGATCCCGGGATGTTCAGGTGCTCTGACCTGCTGTGGTATATATATAACTCCGGGCCCAGGGAACTGTTCCCGATCCCAGACTGATCCTCAAACCTGAGAGGGTCACCCCTGGGGAAGGGGGTGGATTGGTGTGGGGTGGGGGGGGGGCGGGTAGCCCTGTCCGGCCAGGAATTAGATTCCCTACAGTGCGGATACAGGCCCTTCGGCCCAACCAGTCCAGACCGACCCTCCAAAGAGTAACCCGCCCAGACCCTTACATTGACCCCTTCACCGAACACTACAGACAATTTCCCATGGCCAATCCACCCTGACCTGCACATCTTTGGACCGTGGGAGGAAACCGGAGTTCCCGGAGGAAACCCACGCAGACACGGGGAGAACGTGCAGACTCCACACAGTCAGTCGCCTGAGGCTGGAATCGAACCCGGGTCTCTGGTGCTATGAGGCAGCTGTGCTCCCTTGCTGTGTTGGGGGAAGAGGCGCTCCCTGTTCCATTCTGACTGTCCCGGGGACATTGTTACAGCAGGTCGCG
>NW_025120334.1:0-1048 GCF_004010195.1 Chiloscyllium plagiosum
AGAAGAGCTCTGCCAACTACGTTATTTCCATGAGTTGATAAAAATCACTATATGATCACGATTAATTGCACAATTATTTAATCCGGTTACAACTCTGTTCAAGAGTCGTTGAAATGTGGTTGTTGCGTTCTTCCTTTCAAAAGCCATCATTTTGAATTAAAACAGCCCATACGGGGGTGCAAACGCAGGAAATCATTTCGATTGTCTGAGAAATGTACTCCCCACCATGCAGGCAGTCCAACTTGATGATATATGTACTTCTGGATCAATGGTGCTGGAAGAGCACAGCAGTTCAGGCAGCATCCGAGGAGCTTCAGCCAAATCGACGTTTCGGGCAAAAGCCCTTCATCAGGAATAAAGGCCTTTGCCTTTCTTCCTGAGGAAGGGCTTTTGCCCGAAACGTCGATTTGGCTGAAGCTCCTCGGATGCTGCCTGAACTGCTGTGCTCTTCCAGCACCATTGATCCAGAATCTGGTTTCCAGCATCTGCAGTCATTGTTTTTACCTCCTTGATGATGTATGTAGCTTGTCCAACTTCCTCTCTGCAGTACTCCAAACTTGATATTGGATAGGCGTCCGTATTAGTTATGGCATTGAATTTCTGATGTTACACACAAACATGTTGAATCCCGTCAGGTTTGTGAACGAACATTATGGCCGAACTCCACAGACTCTGAGTCGGGTTGGTAATATATTTGTCGAGCATCGACACCGCTTCCTCTGAGCCTCTGTGGCTTTGAGAAGATTAATCCTGTTGTGGTGTTGTTTTATCGGAAAAGCATTACCTAATTCCATCTCATGCATAATAGCATTACGCTGCCGAACTTTATTCCAGCATATGTCCTCATGCTGCTACAAAAAACATTTCATCTCGATTCTTTGTACTGGAGACAGATAGCTCAATATCCGAACCCATTCGTGAGGGACTTTCTTGGTAATTAATGCATTTGTAGCACATAAAACTCCATGACATCTGAATTGTATTCAGCACTCTCTTGGCAGTAATGTTTCTCCAATTACGTCTGTCTATAATAATAGGATTGCAATAT
>NW_025120335.1:0-1048 GCF_004010195.1 Chiloscyllium plagiosum
CAGTTCCTAAAAGGCTGACTCTCACTGGGATCCCGTTCCTGAAGGTGCTGACTCTCACTGGGATCCAGGGGCTAAAGTTGCTGACTCACACTGGGATCGACTTCCTGAAGGTGCTGACTCTCACTAGGATCCAGTTGCTGAAGATGCTGACTCTCACTGGGATCCAGTTCCTGAAGTTGATGACTCTCATTGGGATCCAGTTGCTGAAGTTGCTGACTCTCACTGGGATCCAGTTCCTGAAGATGTTGACTCTCACTTGGATCCAGTTGCTGAAGATGCTGACTCTAACTGGGATCCAGTTCCTGAAGGGGCTGACTCTCACTGGGATCCACTACCTGCAGGTGCTGACTCTCACTGGGATCCAGTTTCTAAAGATGCAGATTATCACTGGGATCCAGTTTCTTAAGGTGCTGACTCTCACTTGGATGCAGTTTCTGAAGGCGCTATCACTCACTGGGATCCAGTTGCTGAATGTGCTGACTCTCACTGGGATCCACTTCAGAAAGTGTTCACTCTCACTGGAATCCAGTTCCTGAAAGTGCTGATTCTCACTAGGATCCAGTTCCTGAAGATGCTGACTCTCACTGGGATCCAGTTCCTGAAGATGTTGACTCTCACTGGGATCCAGTTCCTGAAGGAGTTGACTGTAACTGGGATCCACTTGCAGAATGTGCTGACTCTCACTAGGATCCAGTTCCTGAAGATGCTGACTGTCACTGGGATCCAGTTCCTGAAGAAGCTGACTGTCACTGGGATCCAGTTCCTGAAGGAGCTGACTGTAACTGGGATCCTCTTGCAGAATGTGCTGACTCTCACTAGGATCCAGTTCCTGAATATGCTGACTCTCACTAGGATCCAGTTCCTGAAGTTGCTGACTCTCACTGGGATCCAGTTCCTGAAGATGCTGACTCTCACTTGGATCCAGTTCCTGAAGGTGCTGACTCTCACTGGGATCCAGTGGCTGAAGTTGCTGATTCTTACAGGATCGACTTCCTGAAGGTGCTGACTCTCACTTGGATCCAGTTGCTGAAGATGCTGACTCTCACTG
>NW_025120336.1:0-1048 GCF_004010195.1 Chiloscyllium plagiosum
GTACGCTATGTCACACAGTGATATTTCCTGTTAAATGAGCGTACTCTGTGTCACACAGTGATATTTCCTGTTATGTGAGAGTTCATTATGTCACACAGTGATATTTCCTGTTATGTAAGGGTATATTATCTCACACAGTGATATTTCCTGTTCTGTGAGTGTACGCAGTGTCACACAATTGTATTTCATGTTATGTGAGGGTACGCTATGTCACACAGTCATATTTCCTGTTATGTGGGATACAGTACGACACACAGTGATATTTACTGTTTTGTAAGTGTACGCTATGTCACACAGTGATATTTCCTGTTATGTAAGGGTATACTATGTCACACAGTGATATTTCCTGTTATGTGAGTATACGCTATCTCACACAGTGATATTTCCTGTTATGTGAGGGTATGCTGTGTCACACTGTGATATTTCCTGTTATATGAGTGTACGCTATGTCTTACAGTGATATTTTCTGTTCTGTGAGTGTACGCTATGTCACACAGTGATATTTCTTGTTATGTGAGGGTACGCTATGTCACGCAGTGATATTTTCTGTTCTGTGAGTGTACGCTATGTCACACAGTGATATTTCCTGTTGTGTGAGTGTACACTGTGTCACTCAGTGATATTTCCTGTTACGTGAGGGTGCGCTATGTCACACAGTGATATTTCTTGTTATTTGAGGATTCACCATGTCACAGTGATATTTCCTGTTGTGTGAGCGTACGCTATGTCACACAATTATATTTCCTGCTAAGTGAGGGTGCGCTATGTCACACAGTGATATCTTCTGTTATGTGAGGATACGCTGTGTCACACAGTGTTATTTCCTGTTATGTGAGGGTACGCTATGTCACACAGTGATATTTCTTGTTATTTGAGGATTCGCCATGTCACACAGTGATATTTCCTGTTGTGTGAGTGTACACTGTGTGACTCAGTGATATTTCTTGTTATGTGATGGTACGCTATGTCACACAGTGATATTTCCTGTTAGCTGAGTGTACGCTCTGTCACACAGTGATATTTCCTGTTATGTGAGGGCACATTATGT
>NW_025120337.1:0-1048 GCF_004010195.1 Chiloscyllium plagiosum
GGAAAAGTACAGACCGAATACTTCGGTCATAGGTAAGATCCTGGAATCCATTGTGAAGGATGAGATTTCTGAATACTTGGACGTGTATGGTAAAATAGGGCAAAGTCAACATGGTTTCATCAAGGGGAAGTCATGCCTGACAAATCTGCTAGAAGTAACCAAGCATGACCAAGGAGAACCAAAGAATGTTATCTACCAGGACTTCAGGAAGGCCTTTGACAAGATGCCGCACAGGAAGCTACTGAGTAAGGTAAGAGTCCATGGTGTTAAAGGTTCAGTGCGAGCATGGATAGGAGCTTGGCTGTCTGGCAGAAAGCAGAGAATGGGGATAAAAGGGTCTTTCTTAGGATGGCAGACAGTGACAAGTGATGTTCCGCAGGGTTCAGTGTTGGGACCACAACTTTTCACTTTATACTTCAACGATTTCGGTGAAGGAACTGAGGGCATTCTGGTTTTGTTTGCAGACGATATGAAGACAGGTAGAGGGACAGGTAGCATTGAGAAAGCAAGGAGGCTGCAGAAGGATTACTTAGGCAGTTCAGGAGAAAGGGTAAAGAAGTGGCAGAGGGAGTATAACATGGGAAAGTCTGAGGTCATGCACTTTGGTAAGAAGAACAGAGGCATGACTACTTTCTAAATGGAGAGAAAATTTAGAAGTCTGAAGTGCAAACAGACTTAGGAGTTCTCGTCCAGGATTTTCTCAAGGTAAACTTGCAAGATGAGTCAGAAGTTAGGAAGGCAAATGCAATTATGGCATTTAATTTGAGAGGACTTGAATATAAAAACACGGATGTACTTCTGAAGCTATAAGGCTCTGGTCAGAACACATTTGGAATATTGTGTGCAGTGTTTGGCCCCATATCTCAGGAAGGATGCATTGGATGCAAGAGAGTTTCCGACAGCAGTACATATCCAGACCAACTAGAAAGGATGTTTTACGGACACACGGTGGCTCAGTGATTAGCACTGCTGCCTCACAGCGCCAGGGACCCGGGTTCAATTCCATCCTTGGGTAACTGTCTATGTGGAGTTTGCATGTTCTCTCCAC
>NW_025120338.1:0-1048 GCF_004010195.1 Chiloscyllium plagiosum
TGTCATGTTGTGGCTGCAGGGGACATTAGTGAGACCATAATAAAAGCATTGTTGGTCAACTGGAAACACCCAAATGGTTCACTTATATCCTTCAGGGAAGGGAGTCAGATATTCTTCCCTGGTCTGGCTTACATACCACTCCCTCATCAATATTGCTGAATCTGAGCTGCCTCCAGCACTTGGCGCTGAGGAATGTTTGCTAGTCCAACCAGTGACTCTCTCAGCTCATGAATAAGTAAAAAAAATACATATTTCCCTCCATACCTGTGCAAACACCATGACCTGCAGCAATTCGTACTTGCTTTGCAATATTCCAGCCCTTGCCCCTCTCTGTAACAGTGTCACCACATCCAGAACCTTTAGTTCTCTCTGTTAATATCTACACATTACACTCTGACATTATATTCTCATCCGACTGCGCTGCTCCTGCTCGGAGACCCCTTAGAATACCTTTAGCAACTGCTTTCTTATTTCTAAAACACTACCATTCTTCAGAATTGTTTGGTTTTTGATGATCTTCGAACCATCTCTTCTTTGAATCTGATCTGTTACGTCCTGAGTGAGGGACAGTTGGGAATTTATTACTGAGATTTTGACTATTTCAGTGGAAACTGCGTTTATTGCATATTTTACACTGTTCTTTCAAATGTTTTCCACTTTTCATTTACAGTTTTGCATTTCAGTCTGTTTATCTTGCTCAGTTCTCCTCTCAAACTCATGTAATTGGTTTTGTTTCGGATTGTCGGGTGTGGATTTTGTTACTTCAAAATAGATGTGCAAGTCAGGTGAATTGGTCATGCTAAATTGCCCGTAGTGTTAGGTAAGGGGTATGGGTTGGTTGCGCTTCGGCGGGTCGGTGTTGACTTGTTGGGCCGAAGGGCCTGTTTCCACACTGTAATGTAAACTAAAACTAAACTCAGCTTCATCACCCAACGGTCGACCTGAGACAGTTACATCGTTAGCCAGTTGCGCAATGTATCATTGAAAAAAAAAACACTGACAAAAACATTCGCTGTTCTCCTCGTCGAATATCACTCTTCTTGTGTGA
>NW_025120339.1:0-1048 GCF_004010195.1 Chiloscyllium plagiosum
GTGAGTTTGTACTGATCTTTTTGTTTTCATTTGCTGCCTTGAACATTTCGCTGCAATCACAGAGAAGGAATTGAGTCCATTTGCTGCACACTCAACTTCCTCCAAAATATCCAGTGACAAGACTCGAAACATATTCCTGTTTGAATTCTCTAAACTTCACAGCAGTAATTTAAAATAACTTTATCATTTCGATTCGAGTTTTTCCAACAACACTCAAAATGTCCAATGAGATAAGCATCATTCTTTTTGCATTGTTTTAATAACCGATATTGAGTACACAGCAAGTGCAACAATATAGAAAGTGCCCCGCGTCCTTTCCACAGTATAACATAGTTGAAAAGTGTGGTGCTGGAAGAAGGGAAGGGCTGATGCCCGAAACGTCGATTCTCCTGCTCCTCGGATGCTGCCTGGCCTGCTGTGTTTTTCCAGCATCACACTTTTCAACTCTGGTCTCCAGCATCTGCAGTCCTCACTTTCTCCACAGTATAACACAGTGCAGGATCAGCGTTATGAGAAAGAGAAAGAGCTGGATATTCTCCTGGGGAGTATTTATGACTGTCAGTAAGTAACTGAGGCATTTCCCAAGGACAGAAGACTCCACAAAATCAGAAGTAAGATTTTTAGAGTAAGAACTGTTTTATTCAACGTAGTTTTGCAACGTTTAAGTACATATGCACGCACCCATTTATATTTATGTATGTGTGTGTGTGTGTGTAAATATGAGTGTTTATGTGTGTATAAGAATTGAGATGGTTGGGAATCGATGGTCAGGCAATTGAATGTTCTTCCTGTAGAATGCGGTAAATAAGAGTCACCAATAGTGTCCCAGATATCTACATCTGCGGGAACTGCACCCAGACCTAGTTCCTTGGAAAGTATGTTCGGGAAAAGGTGCTAGACGTTGGAACATTCGGGAGACTGAGGAGGTAATTGAGATGAGTTATAGGCAGTACGTAACACCTCAGGTACAAGAAAAAGGTCGATGGGTTTCAGTCGGGAAAGGAAAAGGGAACTGCTAGACGGTGCATGCATCTCCTGTGGCCGTACT
>NW_025120340.1:0-1048 GCF_004010195.1 Chiloscyllium plagiosum
TGGCGGGTGTCTGTCCTCTATTGGGTCAAGGGTGACCTTACATACATCAGCACCTGCCTGCCTCCCCCTTTTTTCTGAAAACGAACACCATTTATTGTGTGTAATTTTTCAGAAATATCGAGGAAAAATGGCTCTTTGTAATCAGGGACCCGCGTTAGGGCCTGTTTAGTAGATATGTAACTTTCGTCTGCCTCCGTGGTCCACTGCAAATGGGCCGACAAATTTCTCATGCCTTGCTCATTTACCATGGCCCTCAGAGGGAAAGTGAGCTCCCCATATGATGCAACGAATTGTCTACTATATCCTGCCAACCCAAGAAAGGAGAGCATGTCTTTTACAGTGACTGGTTTGGTATGATGCAGAATGGAGGATCTATGGGACAGAGACACACCTGTTCCTTTAGCAGAAATAATTCTACCCAAAAAAGACACCGTTTGTCTGCAGCATTGCAATTTAACCCGTGAAACTTTGAAACCGACGTTATACAGGTGAATCAGCAACGACTTTGTGGCTTCCAAACAAGAAACATGATCGAGTGCTGCCAAAAGAATGTCATCCCCATACTGGATCAATACCACCCCCTTTGGGAGCGTCAGATCCTTCAGCTGCTGTTTCAATACCTGATTAAATACCCCAGGTGACAAAATAAACCCTTGAGGGACCCTTGTATAACATAGTTGTTGGCCTTTATAGGTAAACGAAAAAATGTCCCTCAAATGATCAGCTAAGGGCAAACAAAAGAACGCGTTGGCCAGATCAATGCATGAGAACCACTTATGGTCAGGGGTCAGCACAGACATTGCAGTGTAGGGGTTTGGAACTGGAACTGTTGGAGTAGAAACGACACTATTGATCCGTCTAAGATCCTGCGCCATCCTATATCTGCCTGTATTCTGCTTCTCTACAGGTAAGATAGGAGTGTTCCAAGCTGACTGGGAGGGTTCTAGCACCCCTGCTGCTAACAACCCTTCAATTGTGTCGGCAATGCTGGCTTCAGCCTCTGGTATGTGTGAATATTGTCTCTGCCAAATCGGAGTGTGGTCTATTA
>NW_025120341.1:0-1048 GCF_004010195.1 Chiloscyllium plagiosum
GGTCACGCGAGGGGGAGGCAGCAGAATGAATCACTGTATCCTCTCTTACATACTGATCATCTGAATGGCCTCTCCGCCTGTATGGGCTTGCTGGGGTCTCAGGTGGCAGGATGAATCACTGAATCCTCTCTCACGCACTGACCATCTGAATGGCCTCTCCCCCTGTATGGGCTTGCTGCGGTCTCAGGGGGCAGGATGAATCACTGAATCCTCTCTCACACACTGACCATCTGAATGGCCTTCCCCTGTGTGGGCTCACTGGGGACTCAGCAGGTGGTACATTTGAGTGAATCTCTCCCCACACTGAGAGCAAGTGAATGACCTTTCCCCAGAGTGAGCTCTTTGGTGTTTCAGCAGGTCACAGAGTGAATCCTTTCCCACACACTGAGCAGGTGAATGACCTCTCCCCGGTGGGAATGCACTGATGTCTCCGCAGGTGGGAGGTTTGAATGAATCCTTTCTCACACATGGAGCAGGTGTAGGGTCTAAATCCACTGTGCCATCTCTAGTGTCTCAGCAGATTGTAAGATCCAGTAAACCCTTTCCCATATGTGAGGCAGGCGTGCGGCGTCTCCACAGTGTGTGTGTCGGTGAGTGTCCACTGGGAGGGGTAGGTCATTTCCGTCCCACAATCCCCATGTTTGCATACCCTCGCCCTGGTCTCGTCATAATGGTGTCTTCCATATCACATGACCAGTTAAATATTCGACCACATGCGAAACATGGGAATGATTTTTCTGGGCTGGGAATGTCGCTTTCCCCTTCCTTATTAACAATAAGGATCAGGACCTGCGGAATTGGATGACTCTGCAGTTGATGTGATGTTTAAGCTGAGTTTCCCATCTGGGAACTCTCTCTCTCTCTCTCTCTGTAAAACAATTTTTCCCTATCATTATTACACATCCCAACAGGATGTCCCACAACAGGAAGTGCTCTGACACTCAATGCCCTTAAGTTGTGTTTTTTTCTTAAAGCCACTCATGTGTCTGGCAATCTGGCAATACAATTGAAGATATTTATACAGTAACCTTACAGTCTCAATTGCCAT
>NW_025120342.1:0-1048 GCF_004010195.1 Chiloscyllium plagiosum
CTTAGGCCTTGGATGCTGCCTGACCCTTCATGATTGTAACAGTCGATAAAAATACAATCAGTTGTCCCCCCAGTCTCTTCCAAATTCCACGAAGATCTATGTCCATAAGTTTATCATCTCAAATTCACTAGTTTGACTTCTGATATACGAGGGCTGTCCTCTGAGAAGATATTAAGTAAAATGTTCTCACGACTGTAGAAAGGTGAGAGATGATCTGATTGAAATGTATAAATTGTTAAAGGACTCAACAGAGTGGGATATTGAGAGGCTATTTTTCCTTGACTGAGGTAGAACAGTGGAGAAAGTGAGGACTGCAGATGCTGGAGATCAGAGCTGAAGATGTGTTGCTGGAAAAGCGCAGCAGGTCAGATAGCATCCAAGGAGCAGGAGAATCAACGTTTTGGGCATGAGCCCTTCTTCAGGAATCATTCCTGAAGAAGGGCTCTTGCCCGAAACGTCGATGTGGGCATGATCTTATCGAATGTGGGCCAGATGTGAGGGGCCAAATGGCCTACTCCAGCTCCCACTTCAAATGTTCACCTTTTCCATCAGCTGCCATGTTGGTTTCTCAACTTACATTTTCACAAATTATTGAACTTAACTGCTTTCATTGTATGTCGCATCATCCCCTGTCTTAATAGATAGAAGTGGGAGCTTGCTATATATCACTGGCATTTACATACACTCAGTTTTCAGCCTAATGTTTTTCATATCTTGATCCATTTTAAAACAAAAAAAGTTCCATTTACTCATCTGTTCCTCTGCCCACTGATGTTCAGTGGCTTCAAATCAGCCAGTGCATTGAATTTAATATTCTTATTCTACCTTTCAGATCCCTTCCTCTTTCTTTGTCTACCCCTCTCCAGCCTGCTAAGATCTCTATGATCTACAAATTCCAGCCTTTCTGACCCCTGAATTTCATCATCCTTCCATTGACAGCAGAACCTGAGGCCTAGAGCTGTGCAGTTCTCTTATGAAACCTTCCTCTGCCTCTCTAGTCTTTTCCTTCTTCCTTGACTCTCCTTGCAACCTAACACTTTGGCTTAAT
>NW_025120343.1:0-1048 GCF_004010195.1 Chiloscyllium plagiosum
TCGCTTCTCCTGTGCCCTCACCCACGTGACCGTTCCCTCTCCCCTCAGCAAGAGCATCAGGAGATCAGAATGTGTGTAGAGTGTTTGAGACAGTCCACAGAGGAGACACAACTTTAAATAGAACAGGGCTGAGCTGGCAGGATAAATGTCATTGTCAGCACTGAAGTTCAACTCTCTTCCTTCTCAGGACTGGCTCAGAGACATTTCTGAGGTTCAAGGGTTAAGGCAGGTCATTGGGATCATCAAAAACAAGCTTTACTCTGTATCAAACCCCATGCCGACCCATTCTGGGAGTGTTTGATTGGACAGTGAAGACTCGTGATGCCAAGGAAAACCTCTCAAAGATGCTGAAGACTGTCAGCTGTACAAAACAATGTGAACCTCAGAAGTCTCTGCTTCAGTAAACCAGATCTCCTTCCTGCTCAGTCGCCAGTTCCAATTTAAGCTTCTCTCACTGTTTAAAGGGACAGGATTCTTATGTCATTGAGAAAATCTCCACAAGTGTTTTCCTCAAGCTCCATTGTGGCTGTGAATTTGTGCGGCTTCCTCTGTCTGGGCTGTTAATTGCAGTTTTCTGTTTTCTGTCAATGTCAATCTGGGAAAGGGAATAAAGATGATGAAGATTCAGTCTCTGTCTCGTGTGTGCTTTGGGAATGGCCAGAGCTGAAACCTCAGGGAAAGGCGTGTGAAGTGTTAACCTCCACCTTCAAGGCTTGGAACAAGAGGGGGGAATTGAGGGGGTAATGAGGTCCCTGGAGCAGGAGGGCAATTCTACAACTGTGTCCAGAAGGGGTACTTTCAGAAGGAATGCAGGGTCCTAAGGAATTCGTTCCCAATAAATGGAGAAAATAAGGAAGGCAGGAGGGGACACTGGGGAACACAATAATCTGATGGAAATTCCCACACCCATCCCTTAGGCACAGCAAGATCCCAGGCCAAGAAATTCAACTCAGCTGTTTGTGAGCCAGTGCCATTGGGAACCCTGTATTCATGAATATGACCAGCAGGCTCTTGCTACTCAGAATAACAATTCTACAGGGTTTGAGAA
>NW_025120344.1:0-1048 GCF_004010195.1 Chiloscyllium plagiosum
ATTTCATGGGGAGTGTTGTTGAATAAACATACCTTCGAGTGTTAGTTCATAGTGGAGTCGCAGGTACGCAGGATAGCAAAGAAGGTTTTTGGTATATTTGCTTTTATAGGTCAGTGCATTTCAATACAGATGTTGGGAGGTCATGTTGCGGCTGTACAGGACATTGATTAGGCCACTTTTGGAATACTGTATTCGGTTCTGGTTTCTCTGCTACAGGAAAAGTGTAACGAACCTTTGCAAGGATTTGGAAAAGATTTACAAGGCTATTGCAAGACTTGGAGGGTTTGATCTATATCGAGAGGCTGAATAGGCCGGGGCTGTTTTCTCTGGATCATTGGGGGCTGAGGGATGACTTTATAGAAGTTGATAAGGAGCATGGATAGGGTGAATAGCCAAAGTCTTTTCCACAGAGTGGGGGAGTCCAAAACTAGAGGGCATAGGTCTGATGTAAGAGGGGAAATATTTAAAAGGAACTTTACAGGCACCTTTTTCACACAGAGGGTTTTGTGTGTATGGAATGGGCTGCCAGAGGAAGTGGTGGAGGCTGGTATAATTAAAGAATGTTAAAAGGCATCTGGTAATAGGGAGAATTGAGAGGGATATGGGTTATGTGCTGACAAATGAGCACCATGTTAATTTGGGATATCTGTTCAGCACGGACAATTTGGACTGAAGGAAAGCAGAAGTGTCATTGTGAAGACTGGACTTTCAAAGCAGCTTTCAAAGATGTTTTGTCCTTACTGGGAGCAGAAGCTACAATGAAATCTTTCATTTGTGAGACAGCAACTGAGTGAGTGAGGACATTCAGGATATTGGTGGAAAGTGGGAATTTGTTGCAATGTGGAGTTGAAGTTATTTAAGTAAAGTGTGCTGAGCAAGGAGCCTAGTGAAGGGTTAGGTGAGTTTTTGTTTTAAACTGCTCATTCCTTTCAGCCTCCAACATTGTATTTCCAATGCTGTCCATCAGTGGGAGTGGTGAATCAGTAACTGGTATCGTTAGAAGCCTTACGATTTGCAGTACTGCAGGTATAGCATTGTCTCATCAGCT
>NW_025120345.1:0-1048 GCF_004010195.1 Chiloscyllium plagiosum
TGTCTCAGTTTTGCATAAGGATCATCATCTAACACACTCATCAGATTTGTTATACTATGGTGCCTCGAGTGAGTAAGATTTGGCCTGTAGATGTAAAACATCATTATCATTGCCATCTGTTGCCTTGAACTTTTGGTCACAATCACTCGAAAGGAGAGTGAGCCCATTTAATTCTCACTGATCTTCGCTTGAAAAATCCTGTGACAAGTCTCGACCTTATCACAGTTTGCACCCTCTGCTCCTCCCAACAGCAAAACTACTTGGTATGCCTTTGCCAGATTTACTGACAACATTCAAACTCCGCAAAGAGATAAATACAATACTTTCGATTGGATAATGAGCCGTGCATGTTTGCAGGAAATGGAATGATATGAAATGAGTTAAACAGACTTTCGCAGAGTGTAATCCATATGAAATGAGTTAAACAGACTTTCGCAGAGTGTAATCCAGTACAGACTGAGCGATTTGAGAAAGGTCATTAAGCTAAAATTTCACTTCTGCTCCGCTATACATAGATGGATATTCACCTGGGGAATATTTGCAGCTTTTCAGATAATACTTGACAGAAATGTGAAACTGGAGTTTTCAAATAAATGCTACTTGACTCAACATGGATTTCAACTGCGTTTTAGTTTGATGCGCTAATAATCCCTTGTCAATGTCGATAACAGCATATTCAGATAAGCATTGAACTTACAAACGTGGCATTTTACGCGCCTTTAAGTAGCAGGCGATAAACAATTGCGCGACTGAAGCTGCAGACAGTAAGCTGGTCACATGTCCTACTCATACCTCAGGAACTTTAACTCAACTGCTCTACTTTTGTTGTGGTTCTGAAATTAAAGCTAACGCAAACGAGATGAAACTGACATGAACCTGTGATTATTGAAGCATTAGATTCAGGAAAGGGACACATAAAATATGCAAAATAGACTTCATTGAAAAATGGGTTCCATTGGTTCCTGCGTTGTTTACAGACACTGTTACATTGCCGCTGTCGACAGACCTTTCCTTAGATCGGCTTCAATTCGAAGCAATAAAAATTCGC
>NW_025120346.1:0-1048 GCF_004010195.1 Chiloscyllium plagiosum
TCTCTCTCTCTCTCTCACACACAGACAGACACAGTATCTCTCACACACATACACACACTCTGTGTGTGTGTGTGAGATACTGTGTCTGTCTGTGTGTGAGAGAGAGAGAGAGAGAGATACTGTGTCTGTCTGTGTGTGAGAGAGAGAGAGACACTGTGTGTGTGTCTCTCTCTCTCACACACACACATACTCACAGTGTCTCTCACACACACACACACACACACACACACAGTGTCTCTCTCTCTCACACACACACACGCACACAGACAGTGTCTCTCTCTCTCTCACACACATACTCACAGACAGTGTCTCTCTCTCTCTCACACACAGACAGTGTCTCTCTCTCTCACAGACACATCGGCATTATCTCTCTCTCACACACACACAAACACAGACACAGTGTCTCTCTGTGTCTCAGTGAAAGAGAGAGAGACACAGAGACACAGTCTGTGTGTTTGAGAGAGAGAGACAGTGTCTGTGTGAGTGTGTGAGAGACAGACAGTGTCTCTCTCTCTCACACACACAGACAGTGTCTGTCTCTCTCTCTCTCTCTCACACACACACACACAGTATCTCTCTCTCTCACACACACACACAGACAGTGTCTGTCTCACACACACAGACAGTGTCTGTCTCTCACACACAGACAGTGTCTGTCTCTCACACACACAGATACAGTATCTCTCTCACACACACAGACACAGTATCTCTCTCACACACACAGACACAGTATCTCTCTCACACACACACATTCACACAGACAGTGTCTCTCTCTCTCACACACACAGTATCTCTCTCACACACACACAGACACAGTATCTCTCACACACAGTGTCTCTCTCTCTCAAACACACACACAGACAGTGTCTGTCTGTCTCTCACACACACAGTCTGTCTCTCACACACACACACAGTGTCTCACACACACACACACACAGTCTCACACACAGTGTCTCTCTCACACACACAGTGTCTCTCTCTCTCTCACACACACACACACAGACAGTGTCTGTCTGTCTCTCTCTCACACACACACAGACACACACAG
>NW_025120347.1:0-1048 GCF_004010195.1 Chiloscyllium plagiosum
GTAGCAGTGCTAAACACTGAGCCACTGTGCCGAATTAACTTTCATTGGGTGGATTCTGTCACACTGCAGAAACCCATGGATGCCTATTTCAGAATTAAATTATTCACTACAATTGGCCAGAGGTTCTCTCTGTATTTATGACATTACCTTCTTATTCTCTGCAGGGTTTGCAGTTTGCAGCCACTGATAACCTTGATACTAATGGATTAATGGATGTTTTGATTGGATTAGTATCAGGAAATGGTGACGTTAGTCAACATCAATTAAGTTTGATTGCTATCAGAAAATGAGTTTCCGATTCACATTTTAAATTTCATTTGTGCTAACCTAACAGGAAAACATAAAACACAGTAATTTTATTTGCTTGGTCCCAGTGTGAAAGCTCTGGAATAAGGATTGATGATGACATTTGGTTGAATGGTACAGTATTTGTCGTTAAGACCATTGGGAATGACACATGTTTTGTTATTACGTGGGAGAGGCAGACACCAGGTGTGTTTGTACATGACCCCAGTGGAAAGATATACAACAGCAGTTGCTTTAAGATTGATAACACCATACAAACAGCCCAGCTGAAGATTAATGACACTGCCCAGGTATGATCAAATTGTTTCTCATGCAAATCTACATCTTATCAATTTAAGCATGTTTCCTGATAATATTGTCCATGTGCAACTTGCTTACAGTCACCCATCCGTTATTCAGAAAAGTCCCCACCAAACACTATCCAAGCAAGACCTTTAGAATCCTATATGTTTTGAATATACCTCACCCCCTTCGAAATTCCAGTGGATACAGCCCCATTCTGTTCAACATTTCCTCATTAGGTAAACCTCTTCATCCCAGGAAATAATCAAGGGAATCTCTGAACTGCTTCCAAAACAAGAGTGTCCCTTCTTTTAAACAGCTACTCTTTGCTTTCTCAATCCCTGAAATCTGGTCTTTCCATCGTCTTCAACAGTTTCCTTTCCTGGCTATTTCCACCATGTGAGATATATTATTTCTACATGGTGCAGCATTAGTGAGAAAGGAGGGTATTCAGAAATTA
>NW_025120348.1:0-631 GCF_004010195.1 Chiloscyllium plagiosum
GTTGTCAGAAGCTGGAACATTCTACCTGAAAAGATACTGCAATTTGAGTCCAAAAGGATTTTTAATGGGAAGTTTGCAGGTAATTGAAAATATGAAGTTTTCAGGTTAACATAATGAAGTGGGTGATTGGGTCTAAATCTGAGAGTACTTACAAAGAGACAAGGTGTAATTTGGATAAATCTGCGCTCCCTCTCAGGCCAATATCTCCTTCCTCTGCTGCAGGGCCCAGAACAGAGCACACACCCAAAGGGTGATCCAACCACGAATTTGTACATCTTTCTGCTTCACAAAAATATTGGAGATATCTTCCCACAAACAGAACAGACAAACCTTTCTCCTTCCACAGTTAAATGCCTATGATATTCAGATCCTGATGACTCCATTGACTGTAATAACTTGCTTTTGAGATCACAGCCTCAATTATTCTGATTTAATATCCTATGAAATGAATTCACGAAACAAAACGCACAGTCAGTACAGGAAGAATATAAAGACATTCCAAGTAAAAAGTGTGTGCTTGATGTGTAAATGCCTCTCTTCAAGTTACACGCCCCTCCCCCCCCCCTCCCGCCCATCCTAGGAAGGGGACATGCACATGCACCTCACTGTACCTTACCCCCAATAACAATGG
>NW_025120348.1:665-1048 GCF_004010195.1 Chiloscyllium plagiosum
CTCAGGACCTTTCACCGCCTGAGGGCCGCAGCCATTTTCCCATCTGCTGCAAACGCGAGATTAAGAGTTTCTAATTCAGACTTACGAACCGCACAGAGTGTAATTAAAACTTCCCAAAGTGACTTATTATCTCCCTGTTTCCAAGGCCACTCTTCCCTTCCCTGTTTGCGTCTCCCACATTCAACAATGGCCGAGTCACGTGGCAGTGCATCGGCTGAGTTACTGGTGACGTGTCATCCCATTGGCCACGCCCCTTATTCACTCCCATTTTTTGGATGACCAGCTGGTTCCACTTCATCCACCAGTCCTGCCACCTTTTCCTATTGGTCCGAAGCTGCCATCAATCAGCTGAGCCCATTGTGAGGTCAGTGGTGGGATCCTCC
>NW_025120349.1:0-1048 GCF_004010195.1 Chiloscyllium plagiosum
ATGTTAACTTCCCTACAGTGTTCAGGGATGTGCCGGTTAGGGTGGATTGGCCATGTTAAATTCCCTAGTGTTCAGGGATGTGCAGGTTCGGTGGATTGGCCATGTTAAATTCCCTACTGTGTTCAGGGTTGTGCAGTTAAAGGTGGATTGGCCATGTTAAATTACCAACAGTGTTCACGGATGTGCAGGCGAGGTGGATTGGCCATGTTATATCAGCCACAGTGTTCTGGGATGTGCAGGTTAGGGTGGATTGGCCATGTTAACTTCCCTACAGTGTTCAGGGATGTGCAGGTTAGAGTGGATTGGCCATGTTAAATTCCTTACTGTGTTCAGGGATATGCAGGTTAGGGTGGATTGGCCATGTTAAATTCCCCACAGTGCTCAGGGATGTGCAGGTTCCGTGGAAAGGCCAAGTTAAATTACCCAAAGTATTTAGGGATGTGTAGGTCTGGGTGGATTGGACATGATAAATTACCCACAGTGTTTAGGAATGTGCAAGCGAGGTGGATTGGCCATGTTAAATTGCACACACTGTTCAGTGATGCGCAGGTCAGGGTGAATTGGCCATTTTAAATTCCCACACTCTTCAGCTATGTGCATGTCAGGGTCGATTGGCCAGGTTAAATTACCAACAGTGTTCAGGGACGTGCTGGTTAGATGGATGGGCCATGTTAAATTACCCAAAGAGTTCAGGGATGTGCAGGTCAGGGTGGATTAGCCATGTTAAATTACCGACAGTGGTCAGGGATGTGCAGGTTAGGGTGGATTGGCCATGTTAAATTACCGACAGTGTACGTTGATGTGCAGGTTAGAGTGGATTGGTCATGTTAAATTACCGACAGTGTTCAGTGATGTGCAGGCGAGGTGGATTTGCCATGTTAAATTACCAACAGTGTTCACGGATGTGCAGACGAGGTGGATTGGCCATGTTAAATTACCCACAGTGTTCATTGAAGTGCAGGTTAGGGTGGATTGGCCATGTTAAATTACCGACAGTGTTCAGTGATGTGCAGGTGAGGTGGATTTGCCATGTTAAATTACCCAAAGT
>NW_025120350.1:0-1048 GCF_004010195.1 Chiloscyllium plagiosum
TGAAATTGAACAAGCACCCTCACATATTGCAATGAAAATCTGATGATGTAGAGTTCCAACAGGTTATACCAGCAGATTTTGACTCACACTACGAAACTTAAGATCCAAATGCTTTTCAACTTATCTACATTCTGAACTGCTAGCAATGCCCTGTGAAAACATCCACATTCAGATCTCCTACTAACGGCCTTTGAGTTCATCACCAACTCGACTCCAAACAACAGCCTGTGAAACTATCCCAAGTGTGTTCTCCGAGCAATGGCCTGTGAACCAACTGCCTCTCTATTATCCTAGCACCAACCTGGGAACACTTCCCCACTCTCTTACACTTGCAATGGCCCTTGAAACTACCCCAGTCTTTTCTCGTAGCAACGACCAATGATTCTAACCCTGCTGGTATCACCTCAGAGCGGCCTGTGGACCAATCATCAGCGAGATATATGAGCAGACATTTTTAAACTCATCCTCAGACTGTTCTCCTCGCAACGGCTCAAATAGCATCCACACACTGTTCCCTTATTGACGCCCAGTGAGCCAAACTTCAATCTTTTCTCCTAACAACAGTTTGTGAAACCATCTCCACTCTCTTCCTGAGAAACGGCCCGTGAACCCAGCCCCATTCTGTTTTCCTGCAAAGAATTTGAACCCATCATAACTCTGTTCCACGAACAACCACCCTCACAAATCCCGACTCTCTTCTCCATGTAACGAACTGTGAACTCATCCTCAAACTGTTTGCTGAGCAAGGGCCATTGAAAACATACTTGCATTGTTTTTTCCCGTAATATCCTGTGATCCTATTACTACGCTGTGTCCCTAACAACATCCTGTGAACGCATGTGGACACGGTTCCCATGTCAGTAATCGGTCAGAAAAGCCACCCTTTTCCCATAATCATGAGTTATGATTACATACCCATTCTATTCTCCTAGTAACGGCCTATAAGCCCACTCTAGTCTCATAGCAACAGTCTGCGAAACCATCCCCAGCTATTCTAGAAACGGCCTGCAAACCAATTCCCACTCTGTTCCCCTAGCAATGGCTCAGA
>NW_025120351.1:0-1048 GCF_004010195.1 Chiloscyllium plagiosum
GGCCTCAGTGTGGGACTGGAACTTCCGGTCTCAATGTGGGACTGGAACTCCCGCTCTCTGTGTAGAACTGTAACTCCCGGTCTCAGTGTAGAACTGGAACTCCCGGGCTCAGTGTGGGACTGAAACTTCCGATCTCAGTGTGGGACTGGAACTCACCGTCTCAGTGTGGCACTGGAACTCCCGGCCTCAGTGTGGGAATGGAACGCCCGGTCTCAGTGTGGGACTGGAACTCCCGGTCTCAGTGTGGGACTGGAACTACCTGTCTCAGTGTGGGACTGGAACTCCCGGTCACAGCTTTTGGACTGGATCTCCCGGTCTCAGTGTGGCATTGGAATTCCCGGTCTCAGTGTGGGACTGGAACTCTCGGTCGCAGTGTGGGACTGAAACTCCCGGTCTCAGTGTAGGCCTGGGACTCCCGGTCTCAGTGTATGACTGGAACTCCCGGCCTCAGAGTGGGACTGGAACTACCTGTCTCAGTGTGGGACTGGAACTCCCGGCCTCAGTGTGGCACTGGAATTCCCGGCCTCAGTGTGGGACTGAAATTCCCGGTCTCAGTGTCGTACTGGAACTCCCGGTCTCAGTGTGGGACTGGAACTCCCGGTCTCAGTGAGAGACTGGAACTCCCCGCCTCAGAGTGGGACTGGAACTCCCGGTCTCAGTGTGGGACTGGAATTCCCGGCCTTTGTGTGCGACTGGAACTCCCGGTCACAGCGTTTGGACTGGAACTCCCGGTCTCAGTGTGGCACTGGAACCCCCGGTCTCAGTGTGGGACTTTAACATCCCGAGTAAGTGCTGGACTGGAACTCCTGGTCTGAGTGTGGCACTGGAACTCACGGTCTCAGTGTGGGACTTTAACATCCGGAGTCAGTGTTGGACTGGAACTCCTGGTCTCAGTGTGGGACTGGAACTCCCGGTCTCAGTGTGTGACTGGAACTCCCGGCCTCAGTGTGGGACTGCAACTCCCGGTCTCAGTGTGGGACTGGAACTCCTGGTCTCAGTGTGGGACTGGACCTCGCTGTCACAGCGTTTGGACTGGAACTCCCGGTCT
>NW_025120352.1:0-1048 GCF_004010195.1 Chiloscyllium plagiosum
CGGGGAGAATGTGTAACCTCCATACAGACATGGGGAGAATGTGTATTCTCCGCACAGACACAGGGCGAATGTGTAATATCCGCACAGTCACGGGAAGATTGTGTAATCCTCACACAGACACGGGGCGAATGTGTAATCTCTACACAGGCACGGGGAGAATGTGTAATCCTCACACAGACGCGGGGGGAATGTGTAATCTCCACACAAACACGGGGAAAATGTGTGATCTCCACACAAACACGGGGAGAATGTGTAATCTCCACACAGACACGGGGAGAATGTGTAATCTCCACACAAACATGGGGAAAATGTGTGATCTCCACACAAACACGGGGAGAATGTGTAATCTCCACACAGACACGGGGAGAATGTGCAGTCTACACACACACACAGGGAGAATGCGTAATCTCCGCACAGACACGGGGAGAATGTATAATCTACGCACAGACACAGGGAGAATGTCTAATCTCCACACAGACACTGGGAGAATGGGTAATCTCCACACAGACACGGGGAGAATGTGCAGTCTCCACACAGACACAGGGAGAATGCGTAATCTCCGCACAGACACGGGGAGAATGTATAATCTACGCACAGACAAAGGGAGAATGTGTAATCTCCACACAGACACTGGGAGAATGGGTAATCTCCACACAGACACGGGGAGAATGTGCAGTCTCCACACAGACACAGGGAGAATACGTAATCTCCGCACAGACACGGGGAGAATGTATAATCTACGCACAGACACAGGGAGAATGTGTAATCTCCACACAGACAGAGGGAGAATGTGTAATCTCCACACAGACACAGGGAGAATGTGTGATCTCCACACAAACACGGGGAGAATGTGTAATCCCCACACAGACACGGGGAGAATGTGTAATCTCCACACAGACACGTGGAGAATGTGTAATCTCCACACAGACACGGGGAGAATGTGTAATCTCCACATAGACACGGGGAGAATGTGTAATCGCCACACAGACACGGGGAGAATGTGTAATCTCCACATAGACACGGGGAGAATGTGTAATCTCACACTGAC
>NW_025120353.1:0-1048 GCF_004010195.1 Chiloscyllium plagiosum
CATACCCTGACTCTGTACAATTAAACAGTGAGTTACCCTTACTCTGCTGAATAAACAGTGACTCTGTACACTTACACAGCGAGTGACCCGTACCCTGCTGAATAAACCTTCACTCTGTACAGTTACACAGCGAGTGAAGCCTAACGTGCTGAATAAACATTGACTCTGTATATTGACACAGTGAGTGACCCTTACTCTGCTGAATAAACACTGACTCTCTTCAGTTACACAGTGAGTGAGCATTGCCCTGCTGAATAAATACTCACTCTGTACGGTTACACAGCAAGTGACCTTTACCCTGCTGAATAAACACTGACTTTATACGACTAGACAGCGAGTGACCCGTACCCTGCTGAATAAACACTGACTCTGTATGGTTACACAGTGAGTGACCCTTACCCTGTTGAATAAACAGTGACTCTGTACAATGACTAAGTGAGTGACCCTTACCCTGCTGAATAAACACTGACTCTGTACAGTTACACAGCGAGTGACCCCCACCCTGCTGAAAAAACACTGACTCTGTACAGATACACAGTGAGTGACCCTTACCCTGCTGAATAAACACTGACTCTGTACAGTTGCACAGCGAGTGACCCTTACCCAGCTGAATAAACAATGACTCTCTTCAGTTACACAGTGAGTGAGCCTGACACTGAGGTGTAGATACTCACTCTGTACGGTTACACAGTAAGTGACCCTTACCCTGCTGAATAAACACTGACTTTATACGGCTACACACTGAGTGACCCTTACTCTGCTGAAAAAACATTGACTCTGTACAGTTACACAGTGAGTGACCCTTACCCCGCTGAATAAACACTGACTCTGTACAGTTACACAGTGAGTGACCCTTACTCTGCTGAATAAACACTGACTCCGTAGGGTTACACAAGTGACCCTTACCCTGATGAATAAACACTGACTCTGTACCGTAACACAGTGAGTGACCCTTACCCTGCTAATAAACACTGACTCTGTACCGTAACACAGTGAGTGACCCTTACCCTGCTGGATAAACACCAACTCTGTACAGTTACGCAGTGAG
>NW_025120354.1:0-1048 GCF_004010195.1 Chiloscyllium plagiosum
GTACAACCCCTCTGCTCCAAATCCTCTGTACGAACCCTCCACTCCATATCATCTGTACAATCACTCTGCTCCAAATCATCTGTACAACCCCTATGCTCCAAATCGCCTGTACAACCCCTCTGCTCCAAATCGTCTGTACAACCCCTCTGCTCTAAGTCATCTGTAGAACCCCGTTGCTCCAAGTCATCTGTGCAACTCCTCTGCTCCAAATCATCTGTACAACTCCACTGCTCCATATCATCTGGACATCTCCTCTGCTCCAAATCATCGAGACAACTCCTCTGCTCCAAATCATCTTTAAAACCCCTCTGCTCAAAATCATCTGTACAACTCCTCTGCTCCAAATCATCTGTACAACTCCTCTGCTCCAAATCATCTGCACAACTCCTCTGCTCCATATCGTCTGTACAACCCCTCTGATCCAAATCGTCTGTACAACTGTACAACCCCTCTGATCCAAATCGTCTGTACAACCCCTCTGTTCCAAATCATCTGTAGAACTCCTCTGCTCCATATCGTCTGTACAACCCCATCGCTCCAAATCATCTCAACAACCCCTCTGCTCCAAATCATCTGTCTAACCCCTCTGCTCCAAATCATCTGTACAACTCCTCCGCTCCAAATTATCTCAACAACCCCTCTGCTCCACATCGTCTGTACAACTCCTCCGCTCCAGATCGTCTGTACAACCCCTCTGCTCCATATCATCTGTACAACTCCATCGCTCCAAATCATCTGTACAACTCCTCCGCTCCAAATCATCTCAACAACCCCTCTACTCCAAATCACCTGTACAACCCCTATGCTCCAAATCGCCTGTACAACCCCTCTGTTCCAAATCGTCTGTACAACCCCTCTGCTCTAAGTCATCTGTAGAACCCCGTTGCTCCAAGTCATCTGTGCAACTCCTCTGCTCCAAATCATCTGTTCAACTCCTCTGCTCCAAATCATCTGTACAACTCCACTGCTCCATATCATCTGGACATCTCCTCTGCTCCAAATCATCTATACAACCCCTCTGCTCCAAATCATCTTTAAAACCCCTCTG
>NW_025120355.1:0-1048 GCF_004010195.1 Chiloscyllium plagiosum
CTCATGGATGCTTCAGGCTGGGTGAAATCATTGTCATATCTGATAGCAAGATAACATTAAAATACAGATTTGAAGGCAAAGCCAGTTTGAAACGCAGATGTTGCTGGAGACAGCGCAGTTCAGATGGAAACCACATGGAGTTACCTAATGGATGGCAGACACTTCAGCGACATGAAGCCGACTGACAATAAAACCATGGTTAACATGTCAAGTCTGAGTCTGAAATTTCCAGTAATGGTGTAAGAACAGGGTATAGGAAGATTTAAACAGCATGTGATTTGATGCAGCAATTAAACACAAACAAACACACATGATGCTGAGACCTGGTTCGAAGTTATTCAAAGGCTCGGATTTAAAACTGAGATTGGGAACTTTCTGAGACAATTCCCGGGAAGGTGTGGAGTATGTGATCTGCTGTCAAGTGATGACATTGACCCCTGTGCTGAATGCAGATTCAGTTCCTGGAACTGTCTCCAGCTTTTCTCCCAATCCTTTAGACAGGTTCCTTGCACTGAGATACTTAATGTTAACAATCATCNAATAATCTGTTAGATTACCGTCCCCCCCCCCCCTCATCTCCCCCTCTTCCCAATCACCCGAGCACTCTCAATAGGCAGTTAGAGAAAAGAATATCCCCCGCACCAGCTACTGGAGTGAGAATCCGAATTATATAAATAATATGGATGGTTTTATTAACATAAGAAGCTGTCCAGCATCTACATGGATTTTCATTTTGAAAACAGAAATATTGTTTGTTTTCTCGGATGGAGCTGAGACCTGAAAAAGCAGAGTTGGAGTCGACATCCTGGATCACTTCCTCTGATACAGGAGGAAGCAGAGACCCTGCTCCTGCTACTTTCCACCTGCTTATCTTGGACAAATCATGGCTTTTCCCTTTACTCCACTGACCTTTGGTCTGTGCAGTGTCTCCAGTTCGTTTACACTGGTCCCCAAAATGTTAAACAAAATAAAACAGGAATTGTTGCAAAGACTCCGCAGGTTTGGCAGTATCTGTAGGAGAGAAATCAGAGTTACAGTTTTGGGTCCA
>NW_025120356.1:0-1048 GCF_004010195.1 Chiloscyllium plagiosum
GTGTACAGTGTGCAAGACATTACACAGACAATCGGGTGTGAAATCTAGAAGAGGTAATAGATTTGTATAGTTGAAAGATATTATACAGATAATCAGGAGTGACATCTGGAAGAGGTAATAGATGTGTATAGTCTGCAAGACATTACGCAGACAATCAGGAGTGACATCTGGAAGAGGTAATAGATGTGTGTAGTCTGAAAGATATCATACAGACAATCAGGAGTGACATCTGGAAGAGGTAATAGATGTGTATTGTCTGCAAGACATTACACAGTCTGTCAGGAGTGACATCTGGAAGAGGTAATAGATGTGTATAGTCTGCAAGACATTAATCTGATAATCAAAGAGTGACATCCAGAAGAGGTAATAGATGCGTATAGTCTTCAAGACATTACACAGAAAATCAGGAGTCACATCTGGAAGAGGTAATAGATGTGCATCATCTGCAAGATAGTATACAGATAATCAGAAGTGACATCTGGAGGAGGTAATAGATGTGTGTAGTCTGCAAGATATTACACAGACAATCAGGAGTGACATCTGGAAGAGTTAATAGATGAGTATAGTCTGCAAGACATTACACAGACAATCAGGAGTGACACCTGAAAGAGTAAATAGATGTCAATAGTCTGCAAGATATTATACAGATAATCAGGAGTGACATCTGGAAGAGGTAATAGATGTGTATAGTCTGCAAGACATTACACAGTTCATCAGGAGTGACATCTGGAAGAGGTAATAGATGTGTATGCTCTGCAAGACATTACACAGACAATCAGGAGCGACTCCGGAAAGAGGTAATAGATGTGTACAGTCAGCAAGATATTATACAGATAATCAGGAGTCACATCTGGAAGACGTAATAGATGTGTATAGTCTGCAAGACATTACACAGTCCATCAGGAGTCACATCTGGAAGACGTAATAGATGTGTATAGTCTGCAAGACATTACACAGATAATCAGGAGTGACATCTGGAAGAGTTAATAAATGTGTATAGTCTGTAAGACATTATACAAATAATCAGGAGTGACATCTGGAAGAGGTA
>NW_025120357.1:0-1048 GCF_004010195.1 Chiloscyllium plagiosum
GCACTCTTCCTCCAACCGTCGTGTTGTTGCGGTTTGGCGATGGAGGAGTCCAAAGACCTGCATATTCTTGGTGGAGTGGGAGGGGGATTTGAAGTGTTGAGCCACAGGGTGGTTGGGTTGGTTGGTCCGGGTGTCCCAGAGGTGTTCTCTGAAACGCTCCGCAAGTTATTTCTTAAATCAGCAATGGACTAAAGATAAAACATTTAATGTCTTATTTCTCAATAGTCATTTCTTATAGTTATTTGTTCATTTAACAATTTATTAAAGATTATACATTTAATAAAGACCATGAGAAACAGGAGCAGAAATTAGGCCATTCAGCCCATCGACTCTGTTCTGCCATTTCATCATGGCTGATACGTTTCTCAACTCAATCCTCCCACTTTCTCGCCATGACCCTTGGTGTCCTTGACAATCCCCTTGTCCTCACAGTGACCCGGCCTCACAATGACCTGGCCACACAGTGACCCAACCTCACAGTGACCCGGCCACACAGTGACCCATCCTCACAGTGTCCCGTCGTCACAGTGACTCACCCTCACAGTTACCCATCCTCACAGTGACCCATCCTCACAGTGACCCGCCCTCACAGTGACCCGTCCTCACAGTGACCCGCCCTCACAGTGTCCTGTCCTCACAGTGACCCACCCTCTCAGTGACCCACCCTCACAGTGACCCGCCCTCACAGTGACCTGTCCTCACGGTGCCCCGCCCTCACAATGATCGGCCCTCAAGGTGACCCGTCCTCACAGTGACCCATCCTCATGGTGACCGGCCCTCACAGTGACCCGTCCGCACAGTGACCCGTCCGCACAGTGACCCATCCTCACAGTGACCCATCCTCACAGTGAGCCGTCCTCATGGTGACCTGTCCTCACAGGGACCCATCCTCACGGTGACCCGTGCTCACAGTGACCCATCCTCAAAGTGTCCTGTCCTCACAGGGACCCTTCCTCACAGTGACCCATCCTCACGATGACCCGTCCTCCCAGTGACCCCTCCTCACAGTGACCTGTCCTCACAGTGACCCATCCTCACAGTGTCCTGT
>NW_025120358.1:0-1048 GCF_004010195.1 Chiloscyllium plagiosum
CCATTGAAACAAGGAAGAAGGTTTGATTCATTGATTCAATGAATGTAGTTTGATTCAAAGATTGAATGAATGCTGTTGTTTCATTGAATGCTAAGCTCGAGACATTGAGTAAACAAGAAAAGCTGCACTTATTGAATTCAAACGTGCAAGTTTGTTTCGTTTAATGAATGCATGCAGTTTGTATCATTGAATGAACGCGTGCAGTATCTTTCATTCAATGAATGGCAAAAGCTAGATTCATTGCAATAACTTGCACTGTTCTTCATCGAATCAATGTTTGCAGTTTGATTCCTTAATTGCACGGATGCAGTTAAATTCACTCCACAAACGAGTGAAGTTTGTACAATTAAGTCAATGAATTACTTTAGATTCTTTGAATCAATGATTACAATATGAATTAATGAACGAATGATTGCAGGTTGTTTCATTGAATTGAAGCGTTAAACTAGAGTCATTGAATGAAAGAGAAAAGCTCGACTCATTGAATGAACACTTGCAGCTTGTTTCATGGACTAAATGTGTGCAGTTTGTTTGATTCAATCAATGCGTACAATTAAATCAATGAATTACTTTATATTCTTTGAATCAATGATTAAATTATGAATTAAGTTTGTTGCCTAAAAGCAAGGAATATGGTTTGGTTCATGAATCGTAGTTTGGTTGAATGATTAAATGAATGCAGTTTGTATAATTGAATAGAAGCGTTGAGCTTGACACATTGAATGATTGAGAGAAGCTCTCACGTTTAATAAACACATGAATTTTGTTTCATGTAATGAATGTGCGCAGTTTGATTGAGACAATGTGTGAACGTTGTGACATTGGATGAATGAGAGAAGCTCTACTCATTGAATTAATATGGGCAGTTTGGTTCTCGGAGTGAGCAGGTTCAGTTTTATGGAGACAAAGCGTGTAACTTGTGCTATTGAATGAATGAGAGTAGCTCCACTGATTGAAATGACAACTGCTGCCTCTGTCATTGAATCCACGTGGGCGGTTTCATTCACTAAATTAACGTGTAAAGTTTATTTCATTGAAACAATGAATA
>NW_025120359.1:0-1048 GCF_004010195.1 Chiloscyllium plagiosum
CAATATAATCTCGGCCCAGTTTTCAGCAGTGGGCCCATATCTCTCTGAATATATCCCATTCTTGTACTCATCCAGAGGTACTTTTTAAAAAAGTCGTCATTATACCAGCTTCGAACACTTCCTTCGACATATCGGTCCATGCATACACCTGTTCTGAGTGAAACTGTGACTGTAAGGATTCCAAAAAAAAAAAGCCCCGTCAACATAAACCTTTGCCCTCTATTTGTCGACTCTCCTATCCTGGCAGAAAAGACCTGGGCTATTCATAATATCCATGCCACTTACGATTTTGTAAACATCTGTGAGGTCATCGCTCAGCTTCCGGTGCTCCAATGTAATAAAGCCCCGATCTTTCTAACCTCTCCCTCGATTTCAAACGCTCCAGTCCGCCAACCTCCGCGGAAATCGTTTCTGCATCATCTCAAGGTTAACAATATATATCCAGCAGATTGAAGCAAATTAAACACAGTATTTTAAATGTGACAATATCAACATCTTGTACACCCGCAGCGTGACATCTCTTATGACACTGAAGATGTCTACTGTACCTTTAAGAGAGAATGTATGCTGTTTGCACTGAGAGCTTACAAAGACCTATCGTATTACAAACCACTAGACTGAACGTGTACTCGAAGATTGAAAATATGCATCATTAGCTACAAAACAGGTAACTGGGCTGGTTGGTATTTTGACATTAATTCGAATTTAACCCATCAGTATAAGTTAGTTCACGAGAAAGAAGGAACTGTCCATGCAGGAGATCAGAGTCAAGAGTGGGGTGCAAGAAAATCATAGTAGGTAAAGCCGCATCCGAGTAGAAAGTGAATCGACGCTTTGAGCATAAACCCTGCATCATGAATGAGGTTTGTGGGCAGTGCGGCTGAGCGAGGGTTGGGGATGTGGGGAAGGTAGCTGTGAAAAGAATAAGTAAATGAAGGGTGGGGAGAAGGTGATAGGTCAGAGAGGAGGTGGAGCAGAAGAATTGGAAGTACTGTGGACATGCCAAAAGGGCTGCGTCGAGTTAATGCTTGGGACTGGGATAAAGTGG
>NW_025120360.1:0-1048 GCF_004010195.1 Chiloscyllium plagiosum
GAAGGACCTGGGAGAAATTCAATAACGTATGACTTCGAAATTCATTGGAACGATTTTCCCATTGGCCAGAAAGCAAATAACGACGAGTAGAGTCACCGCAGGACTTTGTTTTTCACTACAGCGATGAAATAACAGTCTCCATTCGGTTCCAGTAAAAGCTCAACTTGCCTGGAACGGCAGAGCTGTTTGCGATTATCCGCGCAGGAGGCGAACACGATCATGACAGCAGAGAAACTATGAAATATTTGGCACTATCCCACACCACAGTTAATACCTTGGAAGCAAACCCATTTTACTTTTGTTTTCAACATAAACATACAGTGGGGACCGAAACAGCATTTTAACAAGCGGCAGTGTTGGAGATGACAGGGACATGTGGCTGGGGTGAGATTCGAACCCACGCTACCAGCTGGCCGCGCTCCCCATTTTCTTGCATTTCCAATTGTGCTCCTGAATAACAACACGTGCAAAGTCGCATGTAAAGGGCTCCATGATCCCTCTCCAACTCGCACGGCTCCTGGGATGTGCCCGGCTGCAATGTCAATTTCGCAGCAGATAACCCATCAATCCAGACAAAAATCAATGGTAAGCTGAGTCTATCTTCTCAGACTGTTTTCAGCTGCAAATGTATCTGTGAGTGCGTGAGAATATATGTTCGCTTATGATTTGGTCAAATAACCATGAGCTGCTTGACATTACTGCAATTTCGATTCTTGCTTTGCTAAACGATTTCACACATTGCTCGAAACAGGACAACTTTCACGTTTACACGGAACACGAAACACACCGGACTACAGGGAAAATGCACAAAGCTGAGCAGGCCGTGTTCCACATCATACCGTGCAGCATAGTTTCAGTCACTGTGTCTGTTTTGCAGAATAAGAGTCCCAAAGAATGTTCTCCACCCTGGCATTACAATCCGAGAATGACAGATCACATTGTGAGGATGCTCTGACCTCGGAGCCAGTTCGAGATGCCACTTTCCTTGCCTTTTACCTTAACCGAGCAATTTAGTGCAGAGATGTTCACTCCTGGACATGAGCCACAT
>NW_025120361.1:0-1048 GCF_004010195.1 Chiloscyllium plagiosum
CTTCTTCCTCTTGACCAGAGATTCCACTTCATTGATAAACTACGGCTCCCGCGCTCTACAGCTTCCTTCTGCCTGACAGGCACATACTTATCTAGGACACACCGTAGCTTTTCTTTGAATAAGCTCCACATTTCTAAAGTGCCCATTCCCTGCAGTTTCTTTCCCTATCATATGCTTCCTAAATCTTGCCTAATGGCATCGTAATTGCCTTTCCCCAGCTGTGACTCTTGCCAAGTGGTATACACCTATCCCTTTCTATCACTGAAGTGAAGATAATAGAATTGTGATCGCTATCACCAAAGTGCTCACCTACGTCCAAGTCTAACATCTGACCGGGATCATTAGCCAGTATCAAATCTAATGTGGCTCTGCCCCTTTTGGCCTGTCTACATACTGTGTCAGGAAGCCCTCCTGCACACACTGGACAAAAACTGACTCATCTATAGTACTCGTACTATAGCGTTCCCGTTTAATATTTCGAAAGTTGAAGTTCCCCATTACAACTACCCGGTCTTTGTCACTCCTATCGAGAATCATCTTTGCTATCCTTTCGACTACATTTCAGGAACTATTCGGAGGCCTATAAAAAGCTCCCAACAGGATCACCTCTCCTTTCCTGTTTACAGATTCAGCCCATACTACCTCAGTTGACAAGTCCCCAAACATCCTTTCTGCAACAATGTCACACCTCCCCCTCTTTTATCATATTCGCTGTTCTTCGTGAAACATCTAAATCCTGGAACCTGCAACAACTATTCCTCTCCCTGTTCTTAAGCATATCTCCAAAATGGCCACAACATTGAAGTCCCAGGTACCAATCCATGCTGCAAGTTCACCCACCTTATTCCATGTGCTCCTGGCGTTGAAGTGGACACACTTCAAAGATGTAGTCAGCAGGGACACTTGTGGTGACTCTATCCTCCCACATTCTGCAGGAGGAACATTCAACTGCCCTAACATCCATTCCCACTATTGTAAATTCCCAAATAGGCTGTTGAAAAAAATAAGGAATTGAAAAAAAAAACTCCTTACCTTACCAATCTGGTGC
>NW_025120362.1:0-1048 GCF_004010195.1 Chiloscyllium plagiosum
TGCATGTGTGAGTGTGGGAGTGTGTGTGTCTATTAGGGTGTGTGTGGGTGTCTGTGTGTACCTGTGGCCGTGTGTATGTGAGAGTGTGTGGGTGTAGGAATATCTCTGTGTGTGTGTAGTGCAATGGTGATCACCTGTAATGTGACATGAAGCCAATGTCCCGGTTGAGTCCCTCCCTATGGGTATAGAACTTAGCAAACAGCCTCTCCTCAGCCACTTTCCTTTGCTGCCTGTCCCGAAGTCCAACTTGGAGGATGGTCACCCGAAGGTCCGAGGTTGAATGTCCTGGACCACTGAAGTGTTCCCTAACTGGGAGGGAATCCTCCTGTCTGTTTATTGTTGTGCAGTGCCCATTCATCCATTGTCTTAGTCTTTGCTCGGTTTCCCGAATGTTCCATGCCTACGGGCATCTTTGCCTGCAACGTATAAGATTGACAACGTTGGCTGAGTCACATGAGTACCTGCCATGTACAAGGTGGGAGGTGTTCCCATGCGTAATAGTGGTATCCGTGTCGACACTCTGACACGTCTTGCAGCGTCCACCGTGACAAGGTTGTATGGAGTAGCCGGGCAGTTTGCTACGAACAATGATCTGTTTGAAGTTTGGTGGTTGTTTTAAAACAAGTAGTGGAGATGTGGGGAAGGTCTTGGTGAGATGCTCATCCTCATTCCCAGGGGCTGAAAAATTACGGCATGTTCTTCGTGACCTGCAACACATTATCAATGAGAATGAGCCCCTCACCAAGACCTTCCCCACACCTCCACTACTTGTGCTTAAACCGTGTGACGATCGAGCCCTCCAGTATCACCTGATGAAGGAGCGTCGCTCCGAAAGCTAGTGTGCTTCCAATTAAACCTGTTGGACGATAACCTGGTGTTTTGTGATTTTTAACGTGGTATTTTTATGTCGAGTTTGCAAAATCAGTTAGTTTGCATGTTGTTCTGATTTGTTGAGTGAATAATCAGTAGGCTTCTCTGTGCATCTGAAGTTGAAGTTATTTCTGCAATAACATTTAATTGTTTTAAAAATTGCGTTTGAGGTTTGGCT
>NW_025120363.1:0-447 GCF_004010195.1 Chiloscyllium plagiosum
TGTCACACACTGTCAGGCAGGGACACGGCACTGTACACTCTGCACACGGTGTCACACACTGTCAGGCAGGGACACCGCACTGTATACACACTGCACACGGTGTCACACACTGTCAGGCAGGGACACAGCACTGTGTACACACTGCACACGGTGTCACACTCTGTCAGGCAAGGACACAGCACTGTGTACACACTGCACACGGTGTCACACACTGTCAGGCAGGGAAACGGCACTGTACACACACTGCACATGGTGTCACAAACAGGCAGGGTCACAGCACTGTGTACACACTGCACACGGTGTCACACACTGTCAGGCAGGGACACAGCACTGTATACACACTGCACACGGTGTCACACACGGTCAGGCAGGGACACAGCACTGTATACACACTGCACACGGTGTCACACACTGTCAGGCAGGGTCACGGCACTGTATACACACTGC
>NW_025120363.1:466-1048 GCF_004010195.1 Chiloscyllium plagiosum
GCACTGTGTACACACTGCACACAGTGTCACACACTGTCAGGCAGGGACACAGCACTGTATACACACTGCACACGGTGTCACTATGTCAGGCAGGGACACGGCACTGTGTGCACACTGCACACAGTGTCACACGCTGTCAGGCAGGGACACGGCACTGTATACACACTGCACACGGTGTCACACGCTGTCAGGCAGGGACACAGCACTGTGTACACACTGCACATGGTGTCACACACTGTCAGGCAGGGACACAGCACTGTATACACACTGCACACGGTGTCACACACTGTCAGGCAGGGACACAGCACTGTATACAAACTGCACACGGTGTCGCACACTGTCAGGCAGGGACACGGCACTGTATACACACTGCACACGGTGTCACACACTGTCAGGCAGGGACACCGCACTATGTACACACTGCACACAGTGTCACACACTGTCAGGCAGGAACACGGCACTGTGTACACACTGCACACGGTGTCACGCACTGTCAGGCAGGGACACAGCACTGCGTACACACTGCACACGGTGTCACACACTGTCAGACAGGGACACGGCACTGTATACACACTGCACACG
>NW_025120364.1:0-1048 GCF_004010195.1 Chiloscyllium plagiosum
AGAGAGAAGGCAAAATCGGATGTAATGGTATTGCAGTTAAATAAAAGTAATTACAGGAGCTTGAGAGAGGAACTGACGAAAATCGACGGGAAGCAGAGCCTAGCGGGGAAGACAGTAAAGTAACAATGGCAGCAGTTTCTGGGTGTAATTGAGGACACAGTACAGAGGTTCATCCCAAAGGAAAAAAAAGATTATCTGGGGGGTGGTGATTAGACCGCTATGGCTGACAAAGGAAGTTAGGAAATTATCATAGAAAGAGGCTATAAAGTCGACAAGAGCACTAGGAAATCAGAAGATAGGAAAGGCTACAAAAACAAACCGAGGATAACAAAGAGAGAAATAAGCAAGGAGAGGGTCAAATATGAAGGTAAGCTAGCCAGTAATATTAGAAATGATAGCAAAAGTTTCTTTCAATTCTTAAGAAATTAATGAGAGGGAAAAGTAGACATTGGGCCGCTCCAAATGGATGCTGGAAGGCTAGTGATGGGAGATAAGGAAATAGCTGAAGAACTTAATAAATACTTTGCATCAGTCTTCACAGTGGAAGACATGAGTAATATCCCAACAATACTACCATACTCAACTCAGGGTTGAGTATGGTAGCCATTACAAAAGAGAGAGTGCTGGGAAAGCTAAAATGTCTAAAAATTGATAAGTTTCCTGGCCCCGATGGACTACATCCTAGAGTTCTGAGGGAGGTGGCTGAGGAAATAGCGGATATGTTGGTTGTGATCTTTCAAAAGTCACTGGAGTCAGGGAAAGTCCCAGATGATTGGAAGACCGCTGTTGTAACCCCCTTGTTCAAGAAAGGATCAAGACAAAAGATAGAAATATAGGTCGATTAGCCTAACCTCGGTTATAGAACATAGAACAATACAGCACAGAACAGGCCCTTCAGTTCACGATGTTGTGCCAAACATTTGTCCTAGCTTAAGCACCCATCCATGTACCTATCCAATTACCGCTTAAAGGTCACTTCTGACTCTGCCACTCCCACAGGCAGCGCATTCCATACCCCCACCACTCTCTGGGTAAAGAGCCTACCCCT
>NW_025120365.1:0-1048 GCF_004010195.1 Chiloscyllium plagiosum
CTGTGATGGTTACTGCACACTGGGAGGTGTGCCTGGCCGTGACGGTTACTGTACAGTGGGAGTTACGTTGGGCCGTGATGGTTACTGTATATTTGGGAGGTGCGTCGTGCCTAATCGTTACTGTACAGTGGGAGGTAATTTTGGCTGTGATTGTGGTCTGTACAGTGGGAGGTATGTCGGGCCGTGAAGGTTACTGTACTGTGGGACGTATGTCTGGCCCAGTTACTGTACAGTGGGCGGTATGCCTGGCCGTGACGCTTACTGTACATTAGGAGGTATGTTGGGCCGTGATGGTTACTGTACAGTAGGAGGTATGTTGGGCCGTGACGGTTACTGTACAGTGGGAGGTTGACGTTCCGTGATGGTTACTGTACATTGGGAGGTATGTCGGTCTGTGATGGTTACTGTACAGTGGGAGGTATGTCAGGCCGTGATGGTTAATGTATATTTGACGGTGTGTCGGTCCTAATCATTACTGTACAGTGGGCGATAGGTTTGTCTGTGATTGTGGACTGTACAGTGGGAGGTATGTCGGGCCGTGAAGGTTACTGTACTGTCAGAGCTATGTCGGGCCGTAATGGTTACTGTACTGTGGGACGTATGTCGGGCCGTGACATTTACTGTACAGTGGGAGGTATGTCGGACCATGATGGTTACTGTACAGTGGGAGGTAGTCGGGCCGTGACGCTTACTGTACAGTGGGAGGTATGTTGGCCCGTGATGATTACTGTACAGTAGGAGGTATGTTGGGCCGAGACGGTTACTGTACAGTGGGATGTATGTCGGGCCGTGATGGTTACTGAACATTGGGAGAAATCTCGGAGCGTGATGGTTACTGGACAGTGGGAGCTATGTTGGGCCATGACGGTTACTGTGCAGTGTGAGGTATTCCGGGCCGTGATCGTTACTGTACAGTGGGAGGTATTTCGGGACGTGATGGTTACTGTACAGTGAGTGGTATGTTGTGTCATGATGGTAACTGTACAGTGGGAGGTATGTCGGGCCGTGATGGTTACTGTACAGTAGGAGGTATGTTGGGCCGAGACAG
>NW_025120366.1:0-1048 GCF_004010195.1 Chiloscyllium plagiosum
CATTAGCCACCAGAGAGGTCCTGGAGGACTGGCAAGTAGCTAATGTTGTTCCTCTGTTCAAGAAGGGAAATAGGGATAATCCAGGAAACTATAGACCGGTGTGTCTCACATTAATGGTTGGGATAGGGAATAGGATAGGATTTACACACATTTGGAAAAGTCAGGCCTAATTAGGGACGGTCAGCATGGCTTTGTGAAGCACGGATCATGCCTGACTAAAGTGATTGCATTTTCTAAAACGGTGACAATGGTGACTGATGAGGGTACAGAAGTGGATGTTGGCTGCATGGATTTTAATAAGACTTTCAGTAATGTTCCTCATGGTAGGCTCATCCAGAAGGTTAATTCTCAGTAGGATGGGATCCCTGGTGACTTGGCCACATGGATTCAGTATTGCCTTGCCCATAGAAGGCACAGGGTAGTGGTAAAAGCGTGTTTTTCAAGCTGGAGGTCCGTGACTTAATGGTGTTCCACAGGGATCTGTACTGGGATCTCTGCTGGTTGTGATATTTATAAAAATGACTTGGATGAAAATGTAGATGTGTGGTTTAGTAAGTCTGCAGATGATACAAGGATCTGTGGAGTTGTGGATAGTGTAGAAGGTTGTCAAAGGATTCGGCAGGATATAGATCAGTGCAGATATGGGTGGAGAAATGATAGATGGAGTTTAATCTGGGTAAGTGTGAGGTGCTGCATTTGGGAATTCAAATGTTAAGGAAATGTATACAGTTAATAGCAGGATCCTGAACAGTATTGCTGTACAAAGGGATTTCGGGGTTCAATTCGATAGCTTCCCTAAAGTGGCCACACCAGTAGATAGGATGGTAAGGAAGGTGTATGGTATGCTTGCCTTTATTGGTTGAGGAATTAAGTACAAGAGTCAGGAATTCATGATGCAGCTTTATAAGACTCTGGTCTGGCCACACTGAGGGTATTGCGTTCAGTTCTGGTCACCACTTCACAGAAAAGATGTGGAGGCTTTGCAGAGATTGTAAAAGTGGTTTCCCAGGATGTGGCCTGGATTAGAGGGTATGAGCAATAAGAAGAG
>NW_025120367.1:0-1048 GCF_004010195.1 Chiloscyllium plagiosum
ACTTGAACTGAGTGTTCAGTTGCTCCACGGGAATGTAAATAGTAAAACACAGTTCTGTGGGTTTGCAGTTACACAGAGACTTGACCAGAGAAGGATGACCCACTGCTTTCTATAATGGACATGAGGCAAGCCGATATCAACAGATTATTATTCTGTGGCTCTAGATTATGAGCCAATGGTGTGACCACCATACACTGTCTTCCCATCTTTCAGATTTTGTGCAGAGAACAAGTTAAACATTTCAACTGCGATTACTTTGCAATGGACTCGCGGTAAGATGGGTCTTGAAACAGCTGTATCCGAATTAACAAATGCACAAATTATTTAGATGTTGCACTGATGCTGAGGAGGAGCCTGGACGTCATAACGGTGGTACTCGGAAGGATTGGTGCAGAGGATATGGAGATGTAAACTGTGCTGGAGAAAATGAATCAAGGAAGTTGAGAACAGACTGTTTCATCCTCACATATCGGTGAACAATTTGTATTGAGTAATTTGCTCGTTATAATTTCTAAGGAATGGAATCATTGATTGGAAATGAAAACGTTGATTAGCACCTTGATGAGCATCAATTCAGTTCAGACCGTTTTTCTTGACAGCTCGAGTGACTTACCAGAAAAACCAACTATAGCAAGGATAGGATAGTAACCAGCTTGAATAACCATCAGTACATCTTCAATCCGCGATGCTAAAGATATCCAAGGCTGACAAAGCCAGGAAAGACCAGCAGATAAACTTCTGTCCATTGTTGCAAAATTTCAGTTTAATTGATGTGGTTCTGTTCGCCGAGATTGGAATTTGTGTTGCAGAGGTTTCGTCCCCTGTCTAGGTGACATCCTCAGTGCTTGGGAGCCGCCTGTGAAGCGCTTCTGTGATCTGTCCTCCGGCATTTATAGTGATTTGTATCTGCCACTTCCAGTTGTCAGTTCCAGCTGTCCGTTGCAGTGGCTGGTGTATTGGGTCCAGGTCGATGTGCTTATTGATTGAATCTGTAGATGAGTGCCATGCCTCTAGCAATCCCTGGCTGTTCTCTGTTTGGCTTGTCTTA
>NW_025120368.1:0-1048 GCF_004010195.1 Chiloscyllium plagiosum
TGTTTTCAGGCTTGATGATTGTAAGTGAGGTTCCATCACCAACATATAAATTAGATTAGATTACTTACAGTGTGGAAACAGGCCCTTCGGCCTAACAAGTCCACACCGACCCGTCGAAGCGCAACCCACCCAGACCCATTCCCCTACACTTAACACTGCGGGCAATTTAGCGTGGCCAATTCATCTAATCTGCACATTTTTAGATTGTGGGAAGGAACCAAAGCAAACCCACACAGACACGGGGAGAATGTACAAACTCCACACAGTCAGTCGCCTGAGGTGGGAATTGAACCTGGGTGTCTGGCGCTGTGAGGCAGCAGTGCTAACCACTGTGCCACCGTGCTGCCCATATAAAGATCTTCTTAATGGTGTAAATCATAATAGAAGATGAGGGTCTTTTCACACCAACTACTGGTGATTTTCAATACTCTTGGATAAAACTTTTATTTTAGCTTAAGCTGACTTTTGTTCAATCCACATTGGCCATCCTGTTTGCGTCAGGTAAAGCCTGGAGTCATTTTAAGTAATTGACTTTGGTATAATTTACAAATCTGAATTTTAGATTCAGAGAGCCACACAGCATGGAAACAAACCCTTCAGTCCAAATAGACCACATTGAACATGTTCCCAAATTAAACTAGTCCCACTTGCCTGTGTTTGGCCCCTATTACTCTAAACCTTTCCTTTCATGTACTTATCCAAATGTCTTTTAAATGTTGTAACTGCACCTGCATCCACCACTTCCTCTGACAGTTCATCCCACACACAAACTACTCTCTGGGTCAAAAGGTTGCTCCTGATTTCCTTGTTAAAACTTTCTCTTCTCACCTTAAAACTACACCCCCTAATTTTGAACTCGCCCACCATAGGGAAAAGACATCTGCTACTCACCTTATCTATACCCCTCATGATTTTACAAACCTCTAAAATGTCAATCCGCAAGCTACTATGCTCCAGTGAAAAAGGTTCCAGTCTCTCCATCCTATTTTTATCACTCAAACTCTCCACTCCCAGCAACATCCTGATAAATCTTTTCTGAATCCTCTCC
>NW_025120369.1:0-1048 GCF_004010195.1 Chiloscyllium plagiosum
AAGTTAATTACATACATGATTTATACTTAAATCACATCCACTATATTGACAAAGTGTGTTTCAATGTGATAACAGATTGCATAGTAAATATTATTAATAGAAGATCTATTTTGTTTTAATTGGTGAAGGCTCACTTTTGCACTTTATTGCAGTACAAGTTTAACTGTGTTCAGGACTGTCCAAATGAAATGTTTAAAAAAGTTACATAACTGATGATTATGATTTTTCATTTGCAATTTCAATACCTTATTCAGTTGAATCTCTGTGAAAGATAAACCGAAGAGTAATCTTTTAAACATTTAACGATATCCAGTATTCCATCTATAATCGTATTTACATCAACGACAATGTTTTATTGTCTCTGGGTCATGAAAGTTTCAGATAACGGTGATTTTCTGACTGTTCTGTACAGAGCCCACAGGACGTAAAACTGTGATACCATGGGCTACTCAGGAAAACGGAGCAGGGCAATGGTAAATTCACGTTAAAGGCCTGTGATATGACTCCCTCAGCATCAAGTCAATTCCACAGAGAGGCGGCATTTACGATCTCGTCCATCACTAAGTTGATTTTCAAGTCACATCAGTTACGTTTTTCCAGTCAGTTTTCCATTCGGACTGTTGTGCAAATATATTTTCATTCCGAATGAATTGGAGAAGCTGGTCTCACCTTTTCTTTCATTCATTCAGAGAAAGTGTGCTGCGGTGACTCAGCTAATATGTATTGACATTTTGTCATTGTGCAGATAAAGGTGCTGCTAAGCTTCCTTCTTGAACTGCTGAGGAAATATTCTGTGGATGGACTTGCAATTTCATGAAAGAGGATGTTTTCAGACGTTCAGCCTGAAATGATGAAGTTTGTGCATGTTGAAGCGGACATTGGAGTAGTGATGCTCCGATATTTCTTCTGTCCTTTTCCTTCTAGTTTATATGGTTATCGATTGAGTACAAGTGGTAGAAAACATATGGCGAAGCTTTGTACTGCATTTGTTGTTGGTACACACAGCTGCAAAATATTTAGTGATTGTGAATTGGATGCTCAACAGGCA
>NW_025120370.1:0-1048 GCF_004010195.1 Chiloscyllium plagiosum
GGAATCCCAGAGTGTCCCCAAGTGTGTGTGATATAATCCCAGTGAGTCCCCGAGTGTGTGAGAGATAGGGAATCCTGGAGTGTCCCCGAGAGTGTGTGAGAGATAGGGAATCCCAGAGTGTCCCGGAGTGTGTCTGATAGATAGGAAATCCCAGGGTTTCCACGAGTGTGTGTGATAGAATCCCAGAGAGTCCCCGAGTGTGTGAGAGAGATAGGGAATCCCAGAGAGTCCCGGAGTGTGTGTGTGAGAGATAGGGACTCCCCGAGTATGTGTGAGAGATAGCGAATTCCAGAGAGTCCCCGAGTGTGAGAGATAGGGGATCCAAGCGTGTGTGAGAGAGGTAGGGAATCCCAGAATGTCCCCGAGTGTGTGTGATAGAATCCCAGAGAGTCCCCGAGTGTGTGTGAGAGATAGGGAATCCCAGAGAGGCCCCGAGTGTGTGTGATAGATAGGGAATCCCATAGTGACCCCGAGTGTGTATGAGTGGTAGGGAATCCCAGGGTGTCCCCGAGTGTGTGTGATTGAATCCCAGAGTGTCTCCAGTGTGCGTAAGAGATAAGGAATGCCAGGGAGTCCGCGAGTGTATCTGAGAGAAAGGGAATCCCCGAGTGTGCGAGTGAAAGGGAATCCACGAGTCTGGTTGAGAGATAGTGAATCCCAGAACCTGGGTGAGAGATAGTGAATCCCAGACTGTGTGTGAGAGATAGGGAATCCCAGAGTATCTCGGAGTCTGTGTGATAGAATCCCAGAGAGTCCCTGAGTGTGTGTGAGAGATTGGGAATCCTAGAGAATCCCCGAGTGTGTGTGAGAGATAGGGAATCCCAGAGTGTCCCCGAGTGTGTGTGAGAGATAGGGAATCCCAGAGTGTGTGCGAGAAAAAGGGAATCCCAGAGTGTGCGCGCGAGAAAGGGAATCCCAGAATATGTGCGAGAGAAAGGGAATCCCCCGAGTGTGAGCGACAGAAAGGGAATACCGGGTCTGGGTGAGAGATAGTGAATCCCTGAGTGTGTGTGCTAGATAGGGAATCCCCGAGTGTGTGTGAGAGATA
>NW_025120371.1:0-1048 GCF_004010195.1 Chiloscyllium plagiosum
TTGGATGGAATAAATGGAGTGGCGTGAATCTTCCACTTGGTGTTTTAGTCTTCAGTGGAGGCCTTTGACTAGTCTGTATATTGGTGTTCCAAGTAGTGAGACTATGGCCTGAGGGGGGCTCCTGGTTTGAAGAGGAGGAGAACAACAACAAAGTGCCATTCTTAGATGTCACAGTAGACCGAACAGTCAATAGGGAACTTCACACTAGCGTCTACAGAAAAACAAAACACGCAAACCAAGTGCTTAACCACAGAAACAATCATCCCAACACCCACAAACGAAGCTGCATCAGGACATTATTTCAATGAGCCACTACACACTGCATATAGAGGATTATAAAATCATGAGGGATACGGATGAGGTGAACAGCAGGTGTCCTTTCCCTCAGCTGGGGGTTTCAGGATCAGGGAGCAAATATTTTGAGTTGAGTAGAGAAAGGTTTTATAAAGACAGAACAAGGATGGTTTTTAAGAGAGTGGTCTGAGTGCAGAATGAATGTCCAGAAGAAGTCATAGAGTCACAGAGATGTACAGCACAGAAACAGACTGTTTGGTCCAACTTGTCCATGCTGACCAACTATCCCAACCCAATCTCGTCCCATCTGACAGCACACGGCCCCATATCCCTCCAAACCCTTCCTATTCATATACCTAACCAAATGCCTTTTAAATTTTGCAATCGTATTAGACTTCACCACTTCCTCTGGCAGTTCATTCAATAAACGTACAATCCTCTGCGTGAAAACGTTGCCCCTTAGATCTCTTTTGTATCTTTCCCCTCTAATGCTAAACCCATGCCCTCTCGTTCTGAACTCCCCCACCCCTGGGAAAAGTCTTGACCTATTTATCCTATCCATATCCCTCATGATTTTATACACGTACAGTTACAACGTTTAAAAGACATTTGGATAAGTACATGAATATGAAAGGTTCGAAGGTTTATGGGCCAAACACTGGTAGGCGGGACGAGTTTAGTTTGAGAACATACTCAGCATGGACGAGTTGGATGAAGGGTTTGTTCAGTGCTGTCATACTCTGTGACTGACCTG
>NW_025120372.1:0-1048 GCF_004010195.1 Chiloscyllium plagiosum
CAACTCTATTTTGATTTGATCCCTGCCGTCCCCGTCACTATTTAATCATGCAGCATTGCTCTCTGAGAAGCACACTGCTTGTCACAGACCACTCAGATATTTCCTTTCTTCCTGGTAGTGGATATTGAAATAAGGTTTGTGTACCTGTTGTTTTTCACTGTGTCTCACACACGCACACACACAAAATGGTCGCTGAGGAAAATATAAGCACGAGCGCAGTTAGGCGGTACTGTGTGGGTTTCAAAAAAAAGGCAAAAAGTATACGCAGGAGATTTAGAGTCTCAAAACAAAAACACAGTCTGCAGTGTTTGATGCCATTTCTCTCACGCTGCCTGTGATTCTGGACGGTACGCAGTCGATTTGAATTGCTTTATTAACAAGTTAACCACAACATCTTTGCAGACTTTGGATGTGAAGTTTGCTCCTTGATCTGACGGGATCTCTTTTGGCTGTCCGGATCTGGTTAAAAACGAAGTAATTCTTCTAACCTCCTTTTGCTGCGATGTTGCATAATGGAATTGCCTCTGGAAATCGAGACGAAACATCCAATATTGTTAATACAGACTTGTTCTCACATTTTCTTCGAGGTACGGAACCTGCACAATCAAACAAGACTTTTGTGAAAGATTCCTCAAATGCTGGAAACGATATTAACCGTTCCGGTTTTATTATTGACTATCGATTTCCGATTACCTGACATGTATGACACGTCTGGCAAAATTCAACGACATCCTTATGTAGTCTAGGCCAGTAAAAATACCTTTGTATTTTCCACAACCCTAAATGACCTCCAAATGATAGCTCATGCGCCAGTTGCAGCACTTCTTCCCTATGACTAAAGGCAACACTATTTGATAAATATCTGCCCATTTCTCATCTGTTTGAATGTGTGATTGTCTCCATTTCCTCGTTGATATTTAAGTAATAACACAGAGGAAAGCATTCACTCTGCGTCTCTACACAAGCCTTTTAATATAAATGTTTTAACTTCGCATCTTTCTGCTGTAATTCAATCAGCAGGGCTAAAGATACTTGTTTTTTTTGTCTA
>NW_025120373.1:0-1048 GCF_004010195.1 Chiloscyllium plagiosum
ATTTTGGAAAGGCAGATCAGGGCAGGAGTTGTACACCTGGGGAACGTTGCTGAACAAAGAGACCATGGAGTGCAGGTTCATAGTTCCTTGAAAGTAGAGTCACAGGTAGGCAGGGGAGTGAATGCAGCATTTGGTACACTCCCCGTTATTGGTCAATGCATTGAATGCAGCTGTTGTGACGTCATATTGTGGCTGGACAGGGCACTGATGAAGGCCATTCTGGAATTCTGTTTTCAGTTCCAATCTCCCTGTTCTTGGAATAATGTTGAGAAACTTGAAAGGGTTCACAAAACATTTGCAAGGATTTTGTCAGGGTTGGACGGTTTGAGCTAGGGGAAAGGCTGAATAGGCTGGGACTATTTTCCCTGGAGAGTTGGAGGCTGAGAGGTGATCTTGTAAAATCATGAAGGGCATGGATAAGGTGAGCAGTCAGGGACTTTTTCCCACGTTCGGTGGGTCCAGAACTGGAGGGTACAGGCTTAAGGTGAGAGGGAAAAGATTTAAAAGGGATCTGAGGGGCATCTTATTCATGTTGAGGGCATTGCAAATATGGAATGAACTGCCAGAGGAAGGGGTGGAGGCTAGTACAATTGCAGCATTTAAAAGGCATTTGATTGGGTACATGAAGAGAAAGGTTTTAGAGGGATAAGGGTGAACTGCTGGCAAATGGGACTCCATTAATGCTCTTCGTTATTGGTCAATGCATTGAATACAGAAGCTGGGATGTCATATTGTGGCTGGACAGGATGTTGATTAAGCCACTTCTGGAATTCTGGTTTCAGTTTGAATTTCCCTGTTCTGGGAAGGATGTTGTGAAACTTGAAAAGATTTGGACAAGATTTACAAAAACGTTGCTCGGATTGGAGGATTTGGGCTACAGGGGGAGGCTGAATAGGCTGTAGTTATTTTCTCTGGAGAGTCAAAGACTGAAAGGTGACTTCACGAGGGGCGTGGATAAGCTGAGCAGCTGGTGTCCTTTTTCCTCAGGCTAGGTGGATCCAAAACTAGAGCACCCGGGTTTAAGTTGAGAGGGCAAAGATTGAAAAGG
>NW_025120374.1:0-1048 GCF_004010195.1 Chiloscyllium plagiosum
AGCTCAATTCCTCCATGCCCGGCAAGATCCTTGCAAATCTTTTCTCCACCCTCTCAAGTTTAACAACATCACTCCTATAGCAATAAGAACGAAATTAGACACAATATTCTAAATATCACCTCACCAACATCCTGCTCAGTTGCTATCTGATATCCCAACTTGCATGATCAACGTACTGACCAATAAAGGCAAGCATACCAAACCCCTTCTTCACCACCCTGTCTACCTGCGACTCCACTTTTAAAGAACAATGATCCTGCACACTTTTGTTCAACAACACTCCCCAGTACCCTATCATTAATTGTATATGTCCTGCCGTATTTTACCTTTCCAAAATGCAACACTTCATCATTTATCTAAATTTAACTCCATCTTTTACTCCTTGGCCCATTGCCCCATCTGATCAAGGTCCCATTGTACTCCAAGGTACATCTTGCTGGCTACTGCACCTCCAATTTTGATATCATCTGTAAAAATAATAAACAAGCAAATATTCACATTCAAATCATTTATATAAATGACAAAAGCAGTGGACTCAGCACCATGTGTTACACCACTGGTCACAGGGATCCAATCTGAAAAGCAGTCTTCTACCACCCTCTGCCTGCTACAGTCACTCTAATTTTGCAGTGAATTGGCTAGCTGATCTTGGGTCTATTTATGATCTAAACTTACGAACTTGTCTGTCATGCAGAATCCTGTCGAATGCCTTGCTGAAGGCTGTATGGACAGCGTCTACCACATTGCCTTCATTAAACATTTTGTCACCTCTACAATAAACGCAATCAATTTTGTTAGAAATGATTTCCCATGTACAAAGCCATGTTGACTATCCCTAATCAGTAGTTGCATCTGCAATTACATGTAAATCCTATCCCTCACAATCCTCTCCAACAACGTGCCCATTAATTACATCCGGCTCACCGGTCTATTCTTTAGATGACTATTCCCTTTCGTCGTCCCATGCCTCCGCTGCTCATTGCAAATGCTAATGTAACCGGGTTGGTGATTTGAGCAACAATATAGGTCTCAGACTGGGTCAGGATCA
>NW_025120375.1:0-1048 GCF_004010195.1 Chiloscyllium plagiosum
ACTGTGACTTTATTGAAGTCTGGCCTGTGCTGTAACACTACTGAAGTCTGGCCTGTACTGTGACATTATTGTATTCTGACCTGTGTTGTGACATTATTGAAGTCTGGCCTGTACTGTGACATTATTGAACTCTGGCCTGTGCAGTGACATTATAGAAATCTGGCCTGTAGTGTGACATTATTGAACTCTGGCCTTTGCTGTGACATTATTGAACTCTGTCCTGTGCTGTGACATTATTGAATTCTGGCCTGTGCTGTGACATTATTGAACTCTGGCCTCTGCTGTGACATTATTGAACTCTGTCCTGTACTGTGACATTATTGTATTCTGACCTGTGCTGTGACATTATTGAAGTCTGGCCTGTACTGTGACATTATTGCACTCTGGCCTGTGCTCTGACATTATTGAAGTCTGGCCTGTACTGTGACATTGTTGAACTCTGGCCTGTACTGTGACATTCTTGAATTCTGGCCTCTGCTGTGTCATTCTTGAACTCTGGCCTGTACTGTGACATTATTGAACTCTGGCCTGTGCAGTGACATTATAGAAATCTGGCCTGTAGTGTGACATTATTGAACTCTGGCCTATGCTGTGACATTATTGAACTCTGTCCTGTGCTGTGACATTATTGAATTCTGGCCTGTGCTGTGACATTATTGAACTCTGGCCTGTGCTGTGACTTTATTGAAGTCTAGCCTGTGCTATGACATTACTGAAGTCTGGCCTGTACTGTGACATTATTGTATTCTGACCCTGTGCTGTGACATTATTGAAGTCTGGCCTGTACTGTGACATTGTTGAACTCTGGCCTGTACTGTGACGTTCTTGAATTCTGGCCTGTGCTGTGTCATTCTTGAACTCTGGCTTATACTGTGACATTATTGAACTCTGGCCTGTGCAGTGACATTATAGAAATCTGGCCTGTAGTGTGACATTATTGAACTCTGGCCTATGCTGTGACATTATTGAACTCTGTCCTGTGCTGTGACATTTTTGAATTCTGGCCTGTGCTGTGACATTATTGAACTCTGGCCTGTGCCGTGACATT
>NW_025120376.1:0-1048 GCF_004010195.1 Chiloscyllium plagiosum
TACTGTTCCCTGTATTATACACGGGGTCTGCTGTTCCCTGTAGTATACACAGGGACTGCTGTTCCCTGTAGTTTCCACAGGTGCTGCTGTTCCCTATATTATACACGGGGACTGCTGTTCCCTGTATTATACACAGGTGCTGCTGTTCCCTGTATAATACACGGGTGCTGCTGTACCCTGTATTATACACGGGTGCTGCTGTTCCCTGTATTATACATAGGTGCTGCTGTACCCTGTATTATACACAGGTGCTGCTGTACCCTGTATTATACACGTGGACTGCTGTTCCATGTATTATAAACGGGTGCTGCTGTTCACTGTATTAGACACGTGGACTGCTGTTCCCTGTATTATACTCGGGGACTGCTGTTCCCTGTATTATACACACGTGCTGCTGTTCCCTGTATTATACACAGGTGCTGCTGTTCTCTGTATTATACACAGGGACTGCTGTTCCCTGTGTTATACACGGGGACTGCTGTTCCCTCTATTATACACTGGTGCTGCTGTTCCCTGTATTATTCTCGGGGATTGCTGTTCCCTGTATTATTCATGGGTGCTGCTGTTCCCTGTATTATAGATGGGGACTGCTGTTCCCTGTATTATACAGAGGGATTGCTTTTCCCTGTATTATACACAGGGACTGCTGTTCCCTGTATTATACACGGGTGCTGCTGTTCCCTGTATTATACACAGGTGCTGCTGTTCCCTGTATTATACACGGGGATTGCTGTTCCCTGTATTATACATAGGGACTTCCGTTCCCTGTATTATACACAGGTGCTGCTGTTCCCTGTATTATACACAGGTGCTGCTGTGCCCTGTGTTATACACGGGGACTGCTGTTCCCTGTATTATACACAGGTGCTGCTGTTCCCTGTATTATTCTCGGGGACTGCTGTTCCCTGTATTATAGATGGGGACCGCTGTTCCCGGTATTCTGCACAGGGATTGCTTTTCCCTGTATGATACACAGGGTCTGCTGTTCCCTGTATTATACACGGGTGCTGCTGTTCCCTGTATTATACTCAGGTGCTGCTGTTCCCTG
>NW_025120377.1:0-1048 GCF_004010195.1 Chiloscyllium plagiosum
TTATTATATATTTAAGATTTAATTGTATATCACTGTTTGTACTTGAGAGTTTTGTTTATTTTTGTAAACTTGTAAAAATGTTAAATTTCTAATAAAAATATCTATAAAAAAAAGTATAGTACATGCCTTCAACTTTATAACACTTACTAATCATGCCTTGTACATTCTCATCCAAATCACTGATATAGATTAAAAAAATAGTAATGGGCCTAGCTCTATCTACATCCTTTTGTATGCTTGAGGCCCTGGTATCAACTCCTGTGGCACCCACTCGTGCCATTCTGCCACCTGAAAAAGATCTATTTATTTCTCTTCTCTGGTTCCTGTCAGTCAACTGACCTTCTATCCATGAGCTTCTAATCCAACCACGTAATTGTAGGGTTACAGAGCTGGGCTGCCAGTGCAGCAACATAGAAAGTAGGACATTCAACAAGTCCATCTCAAATTAAACTCTTATCAAAGAAGATTTAACCTAATCCAGGAAACGCCTGCATGTTGGCAGCTAGTCATTTTGTGCGCTGACATCACTGAGACAGTAACAAGAACAAGTAGATAAATTACGTTTAATAGTAAATGCATCGCACTGGACATGTGTTTCTATGTATTTTTATTCAAAATGTGATAGCATTAAATGTGTACTTGCAAATATTCTTCTTTGGGGGATTTAAAATTACTTACATTGTATGAGTTGTTTGTGTATAGTTTTAAGAAGATAGCATCCTTCCAGAGGGGAAGTTCAAATGTAAAGTCATATTTCATTACAAGAGTGATATGCTCTTCTTGTTGGATGTGAGAGTTTATGTGTTACTGAGGATTATATTTGCAACAAATGTCGTTGATTGTGAATTCTATCAGAACGAATGAATCGGTTAGAAGCAATGAGGAATTTACAAGAGTAAGGGGGTGTGATGGAAGGTAGGAAGGGAGAAAAGTCACAGATACAATCACAAGATGGGTTAACTCCAGGAAAGGTAAGAGAGATAGGAAGGTAGTGCAGGAGTCTTCTGTGGCTAACCCCATTTCAAACAAATGGGCTCCTCGGATGCTG
>NW_025120378.1:0-1048 GCF_004010195.1 Chiloscyllium plagiosum
TACAGTCAAGACATAGTGATAAGAACTGAGAGGTCCAGTTGGAGCTGTACAGGAGTCATGTTCTGCAGCACGGAAACAAGCCTTTGACCCAACTTGCTCTTGCCGCCCAGTTTTCACAATTAAACCAGTCAATTTGCCTGGATTTGGTCCAAATCTCTCCATACCCATCCCATCCATGTACCTGGGAGAATGTTTCATAAATGATAAAATTGTGCTCGCTCCCACCACCACCCCCGAACCGTTCCACATACTCAACATTCACTTGTGTGAAAACATTGCCCCTCTAAATCCTTTTGATTCTCTCACTCTCACCTTAACGCTATGCCCTCTAGTTTTACTCTCCAGGGAAGAAAAGTCCGAGGCCAGTTAACTTCTCGATATAATGCAATCCTTCCTCTCCACCCAGCAAGCTCGGATATCTTTTCTGCTCTCTTTCCAGTTTGATAATATCTTTCATATAGTAAGGCAAGCAGAACTGCAAGCAGTATTCCAAATGTGGCCTCATTAATGTCTTGCACAGCTGCAAGAAGACGTCCACATCCAATGCTCCGACCGATGAAAGGAAACTTTTTTTCTCTCACACCCGCACCTCCCCCCACCCCACCGCCCCCAGAACCTGTATCACACCGCTTCTTACAGGCTTACAGTTTGATAAACGATTGTCTCCCACCACACTCTGCCTTCTGCCATCAAGCCCATTTTGGATCCAGTTGGCTAACTCTCCTGGATTCCATGAGATTTAACCTTACTCAACAACCTACCCATGAGATACTTTGTCAAACATCTTGATAATGTCCATGGAGATAAAGGCTATCCACACTGCCCTCGTCCAGCTTTTGGTTCCCACTTCAAAAAACGGAATCAATCAGGAATTTCTTTAGACCAGAGTTGGAGAATTGTGCTGTTCTGGTTACTGCACCAGGGGATGGATGTGATTGAACTGGAGGGAGTGCAAAGGAGGTTCACCCAGAATGTTGCTGGGTGTGTTGCAGCTGTGAAGAGGCTGGCTCATAAGCTCGGGATGCTTTCTTTAGAGCAGGATTCTGGA
>NW_025120379.1:0-1048 GCF_004010195.1 Chiloscyllium plagiosum
GTGGAAGCCGGTATGCTCAGTCTGCTGGATAACTGGTTTATGGTATAGAGTGAGACTAACAACGTGGGATTAAATGTCGCACTGTCTCAGTTTGTCATAAGGATCATCATCTCCTCCGCTCACGTGATCTGTAATACAATGTTGACTATAGTGAGTAGGAACGGACCTGTCGATGTCAAGCATCATTATCATTGCCATCTGTTGCCTTGAACATTTGGTCACAATGACCAGGAACGGGACTGATTCCTTTTAATACTCACTCATCTCCGTCCGAAAAATCCAGCGACAAGACTCGTCCTTATTCCTGTTTGAACCCTTTGTTCCACACAGCATCAAAACTATTTGTCATCATGACTTTACCAGATTCGGTGACAACATTCAATCTACGCAAAGAAATAAATCTAATTCCTTTCGAACGGTTAATTGAGCTGTGTGAGTTTGCAGCAAACAGGATTATATGAAACGAGTTTAAGAGCCTTTTCAAGAAAGTAATCCAGTGCAGTGTTATAGATTTGAAAAAGGTCATCAAGCTAAAATATCATCTCTGTTTCTCGATCCACAGATGGATAATTACTTGGGGAATATGTGCAGTTTTACAGTTAACAATTGATACCTTTCCCAAATCAGAAACTGGAGTTTTAGAATAGATGCGGCTTTATTCGACATTATTCTTCAACTATCCTTCAGTCTGATGCACCAATAATTCCTGATTAACGTCAGTAAAAGCAGCCTGATATAACGATTGGAATTACAACAGCGTTTTTACATGCTGTTAAGTACCAAGCGAGGATCAGTTGCTCCACTAGAGCCACCGGCAGCAAGCCTATAACGTGCCCTAATCGTACCTCTGGGACCTTCGACCCGCCTGTTCTACTTTTGCTGTGGTTCTGAAATTAAAGCTAAGGCAGAGGAGGAGGAACTGATATGGACCTGTGACTTTTCGAGCATCAGGTTCAGGAGATGGGACATAGAAAAACGTTGTGCAAAATACACTTGATTGAAAACTGGGTTTCCATAGGTCGCTGCGTTGTTTACAGACAGTGTTATA
>NW_025120380.1:0-1048 GCF_004010195.1 Chiloscyllium plagiosum
TGACACACACAGTGGGGTCAGTCTGCTCCCCCCCCTCCAGGGGTCAGTGATACACACACAGTGGGGTCAGTCTGCTCCCCCCCACAGGGGTCACTGATACACACACAGTGGGGGTCAGTCTGCTCCCGCCCCTCCAGGGGTCAGTGATACACACACAGTGGGGTCAGTCTGCTCCACCCTGGGGTCAGTGATACACACATAGTGGGGTCAGTCTGCTCACCCCCGGGGTCAGGAATACACACACAGTGGGGTCAGTCTGCTCCCCCCCACCCCCGGGGTCACTGACACACACACAGTGGGGTCAGTCTGCTACCTCCCGGGGTCAGGAATACACACACAGTGGGGTCAGTCGGCTCTCGCCCGGGGTCAGTGTTACACACACAGTGGGGTCAGTCTGCTCCACCCTGGGGTCAGTGATACACACACAGTGGGGTCAGTCTGCTCACCCCCGGGGTCAGGAATACACACACAGTGGGGTCAGTCTCCTCCCCCCCCACGGGGTCAGTGATACACACACAGTGGGGTCAGTCTGCTCCCCCCTCCAGGGGTCAGTGATATACACACAGTGGGGTCAGTCTGCTCCCCACCCCGGGGTCAGTGATACGCACACAGTGGGGTCAGTCTGCGCCCCGCCCTGGGTCAGTGATACACACACAGTGAGGTCAGTCTGCTTCCCCCTGCAGGGTCAGTGATATACACTCAGTGGGATCAGTCTGCTCCCCCCCCGGGGTCAGTGATATACACACAGTGGGGTCAGTCTGCTCCCCCCGGGGGTCAGTGATACACACACAGTGGGGTCAGTCTGCTCCCCGCCCTGGGTCAGTGATACACACACAGTGGGGTCAGTCTGCTCCCTCCCGGGGTCAGTGATACACACACAGTGGGGTCATCTGCTCCCACCCCCAGGAGTCAGTGATACACACACAGTGGGGTCAGTCTGCTCCCCACTCCGGGGTCAGTGATACACACACAGTGGGGTCATCAGCTCCCTCCCCCCGGGGTCAGTGATACACACACAGTGGGTTCAGTCTGCTCGCCCACCCCCCCC
>NW_025120381.1:0-1048 GCF_004010195.1 Chiloscyllium plagiosum
CCTATGATCAGACAATGGGTGACGTACTGCCTACGTTCAGACACTAGATGATGTGCTGCCTAATTTCAAACACTCCGTGATGTGCTGCCTATGATCAGACACTGGCTGATGTGCTGCCTAAATTCTGATACTGGGTGATATGCTGCCTATATTCAGACACTGGGTACGTGCTGCCTATGTTCAGACACTGGGTGAAGTGCAGCATATTTTAAGAAACTGGGTGATGTGCTGCCTATGTTCAGATATTGGGTGATGTGCTGCCTATGTTAAGGCACTGGGTGACGTGCTGCCTATGTTCAGACACTGGGTAAGTGCTGCCTATGATCAGACACAGGGTACGTGCTGTCTATATTCCGTCACTGAGTGACGTGCTGCCTATGTTCAGACACTGGGTGACGTGCTGCCTATAATCAGGCACTGGGTGCGTGCTGCCTATGACCTGACACTGGGTGATGTGCGGCCTATGTTCAGACACTGGGTGATGTGCTGAGTATATTCAGACACTGGGTGATGTGCTGCCTATATTCAGGCACTGCGTGACGTGCTGCCTATATTCAGACACTGAGGGTAGTGCTGCCTATGTTCAGACACTGGGTGACGTGCTGACTATGTTCAAACATTGGGTGACGCGCTGCCTACGTCCAGACACTGGGTACTTGCTGCCTATGTTCAGAAACTGGGAGACGTGCTGCCTATGTTCAGACACTGGGTGAAGTGTTGCATATTTTAAGACACTGAGTGATGTGCTGCCAATATTCAGATACTGGGTACGTGCTGCCTATGATCAGACACTGGGTGTAGTGCTGCTTATGTTCAGGCACTGGGCGATATGCTGTCTATATTCAGACAATGGGTGATGAGCTGCCTATATTCAGACACTGGGTGAGGTGCTGCCTATGTTCAGACACTGGGTGATGTGCTGCCTATGTTCAGACACTGGGTGAAGTGCTGACTATATTCAGACACTGGGTGATGTGCTGCCTATATTCAGGCACTGCGTGACGTGCTGCCTATATTCAGACACTGGGGGTAGTGCTGCCTATGGTCA
>NW_025120382.1:0-1048 GCF_004010195.1 Chiloscyllium plagiosum
GTGGAATTCTGGTTTCCTTCCTATCCAAATTGTCTTGTGAAAATTGAAAGGGTTCAGGAAAGATTTACAAGGATGTTGACAGGGTTGGAGGATTTGAGGTATAAGGAGAGGCTGCACAGGCTGGGGTTGTTTTCCCTTGAGCGTTGGAGTCTGAAGGGTGACCTTCTCGACATGTACAAAATTGTGAATGGCATGGAGAGGATAAATGGATAAAGTCTTTTCCCTGGCGCTGGGGAGTCCAGAACTAAAGGGCTTAGGTTTAGTGCAAGAGGAGAAAGATGTTGGATGGCACAGTGGTTAGCAATGCTACCTCCCAACGCCAGAGACACGGGTTCAATTCCCGCCTCAAGCTGTGTGGAGTTTGCGCATTCTCCCTATGTCTGCGCGGGTTTCCTCCAATCCAAAACAACAATCCAAAAATGTGCAGGCTTGGTGAGTCGGCTATGCGAAATTGCCCCTAGTATTAGGTTAACGGGTAAATGTAGGATCTGGGTGGGTTGCGCTTTGGTGGGACGGTGTGGGCTTGTTTCCACACTTTAAAAAATCTAAACGTAAAAGAAAGCTAAGGGGCAACCTTTTCACACAGACGGTGGTACGTGCATGGAATTGCAGCATTTAAAAGGCATTTGGATGCTTATATGAACAGGAAGGGTTTGGAGGGATATGGGCCGGGTGCGGGCAGTTGGGACGAGATTAGGTTGAGATATCTGCTGGACATGGACGGATTGGACTGAAGGTTCTGTTTCCACGCTGTACATCTCTATGCCTCTATAACTCACATAGTGAGTTCGTAAATGCAATTGGTGTGAATGGTAATTTGGAGCAATCCGTGTAATTGGAAAGTTAAAGTTAGGTTGGAGTTTGTTTAAGGGAATCGGAATATAGCGGTAAAGACATTATGAAGCATTTGCATAGAGCGATGGTGAGAGTGTACCTGAGGTATTCACTGCAGTGTTGGTGACCTAATCTAAGAAAGATTATACTGATCACAGAGGACGTGCAATGGACGTTCTCTAGATTAATTCCTGAGTTGACAAGATTTTTTGGT
>NW_025120383.1:0-1048 GCF_004010195.1 Chiloscyllium plagiosum
AATTGAACAGCATTCGAGCACACACACCGCTGTGCATTGAGCACCACATGGGACATTGCGGGATGGGACCAACAGCGAAGCACACACACGCTATCCATGGAGGACGACACGGGACACACCAGGACGTGTGCAACAGCCCCACATACATCCCATTGTCCATGGAACATCACATAGGACACATCAAGATGTGATCAATAGCCACGCACACAATGCACTGTGCATTTAACAACACATAGGACACGACGTGAAGTGAACAATAACCCAGCACAAAGCTCCTTATCTATGCAGCACCCCTTGGCACACACCATGATGTCAACAGCAGATGACACACATCCACCATCCCTAGGTCACGTCATTTGACACACCGTGAAATGAACTACAACCCAGCACGCACAAACCCCTGTCCACGGAGCACCACATGGTACCCCCCTGATGTGAACAACAGCCCGATACACACATACAGCCCTGTTCATGGCGCACAACATGATATGCACCATGACGTGAAGAAAGTCCAGCATACACACACCCGTCATTCATGAGACGCAATGGCGAGTGAACAGCAGCCGTCACATATCCCCTGTCCATGTACCACAACATGGGCTACATTGGTAAGTGAAATATAGCGCAGCACACATCGCCCTGTCCGTGGAGCACCACATTCTACACACCGAGGTGTTATCAACAATCCGACACACACACATACCTGCCTTGAAGCATCCCATAGGACACAATGTTAAGTGAACAAAAGTCTGACATGCACCCCTTCTCTCCGTGGAGTACTACAGGGGGACCACTGGGACCTGAACAAAGATACGCCACCATGTCCATGGAGCACCACATGGGACGTTCTGTAAAGTGAACGTTAGCTGAGCACACATTTCCATGTCCATGGAGCACCACATTGTCAACATTAGCAAGGTAACACCACGCCAGCACACACACCCCTGTCGATGGAACACCACATAGGAAACACTGTGATGTGAACAAAATCCCGACACTCACTATGCTGTCCATTGAGCGCCACATGGGACACAGCGGGAGTTGAATC
>NW_025120384.1:0-1048 GCF_004010195.1 Chiloscyllium plagiosum
CCGGGTCACAAAGTGTCTCACCTGGACTGACAGGAATGAAGTTTATAAGTCCTTCTCCATAGAGTGAGGCGGGGAGAATGTAAACACAGAGGTAAAAACAATGACTGCAGATGCTGGAAACCAGATCCAGAATGTAAACACAGCCAGCTCCAAAAATAAAACAGAAACATTTGTTCTTTTCTGAACCTCAGTCCCGGACTGACTAAGATGACCTTTGGAAAATTATTTTGCACAATGTCCGAAGAGGACTTACAGATTCTACCACGGAAACCAAATTAAATATCAAGATCAAATCATGCCACTTTATTCGCTACATCCCCTCTTTTGACACATGGTCCTCACTGTGTGTTAATTGGCATGGAATGGGAATAATGATCGCGTTGACAGGGTTTACCAATGGGGCCACACCACACCCATTCCCTCATTCTGCACCCTGCCATTGTCCATTCACGCTTGTCCTTCGGTGTGGCCTGCGACTCGACTTCCTATATGTCTGCTTTGGATTACAAATATTTGACATACACATGTCAACTGATCACTTGGCGGATGCTGGGCTGCTGTCCTTTCCGCTGAGTTTACATTCGCATTGCCTTGAGAAAGGGAATCGTACTTTTTCGTGTGGGCTTCACATTTACAGACAACAAATGATTTAGACGGAAGGACCGCTTCCAGGAAGTCAGAAGTCAGACCACGGTGTATTTTGGGCTTTCCAGTGTAGGTCAAGAAGCCCCTGCGTTTCCACAGAGTTCCACAATTATGTACAACCCCGAATGCATATCTGCTATCTGTGTAAATATTCACTATCATTCACTCTGCCAATTGACATGCCTCAGTCAAGGCAATCAGCTCTGTTGCTTGAGCTGACAGATGACAAGGGAGTGATTCCGCTTTGACTACCTCGTGGGTAGATACGACAGCATACCAAACACAATTGTGGCCTGCCTGTTTGCCCCTGAATGCGGACCCATTCACAAAAAAACGCAATATCAAGATTCTGAGTTTGTGAATCCTGCACGTCCGGTCATGGTGAATTACAGCGACACAGTCA
>NW_025120385.1:0-1048 GCF_004010195.1 Chiloscyllium plagiosum
ACCGCCCCGCCGAAGCACAACCCACCCAGACCCTTACGTTTTTACCCATTATCTAACACTACAGGCAATTTAGCATGGCCAATTCACCTGACTTGCACATCTTTGGGCTGTGGGAGGAAACCGGAGCACCCGGAGGAAACCCACGCAGACACGGGGAGAACGTGCAAACTCCACACAGTCAGTCGCCTGAGGCGGGAATCGAACCCGGGTCTCTGGCGCTGTGAGACAGCAGTGCTAACCACTGTGCCACCGTGCCGTGCAGTCCAGGCCGTCTCTCTCTCTCTCTGTCCCAGGGAGAGCCCACAGTAGCCCTTTATTATTCAGACACAGAAGGTCCCTCATTTGTGAAAACCCCGCTGAATAAACCCCGAACCTGCCTCGCTGTCGATAAGCCGAACGCCTTCATCCCCTGGTGATCCAACTCCCAATACTGGCCTTTCCTGAACACGGGCTGGGGGAGCCCGAACAGAGTGTGGGATCTTCCTTTGCACCCCGCCGGCTGCTGGGTTTCAGGAAGGCAGTGACAGATTCCACATAGACACGCCGTAAGGTGGTGGGTTGGGTGAACATGGCTCCCTCTTCCTCTCAGTCTCCATTTACCGAGACCCTGAGCTGTCCCAGGCTCAGGAATCAGGCTTGCTCAGAGAGACACAGAGAGAGAGGCAGAGAGAGAGAGAGAGACAGACAGAGAGAGAGAGAGACAGAGAGAGAGAGACAGAGAGAGAGACAGAGACAGAGACAGAGCTCAGTGTAACGTCATCCTAACCCAGCTGCAGTCACGAGATGAGCCTCTCTTGACCATCTGTTATAACCAGTGCTCAGTCCAGGCCCTCACTGGTTAGGGGAATTTAAAACAAACATCCATGGACCAGCTTGTGCCCCAGATCCCTGTCGCGCACCCCACACTCACCCATACCCCTCAGAAACTCACCACCCAATATCATCAGCACATGATTAAGGTCGTTTCTCACACCATAGTGTATCAGAGCTGTGATCGCAATAACCCAGGAGGGAGTGACAGACTGGAATCTAATCGAAGGGTTCGGGG
>NW_025120386.1:0-1048 GCF_004010195.1 Chiloscyllium plagiosum
TGCCTGATATCTGACTCATTCCTGTACGAAGTTTCAGCTACGAGCGTGATATTATTAAAGAACAGAGTGGGAGCTCACGTTTCGTCCTTGCTCCCTGTTACTGCTGTTCTTGGTGATTGAACTGTCTCTTTAACTGTTCCAACGTAGGGCCAAACTCAATCAGCCTGAGGTCAGTATAAACCACAATGTGTTCTGCCCGTTAATAATGAGCTTCTGTTCTCCAGGAGGTCACTGTGCCTGTGAGGGGAAGAGTAAAGAATGAGACAGGTGCTGCCTTTTCTCTTTGAGTGCCCGGCCCTGGCGTTGGTACAGTCTTTAATTGTTGCTGGAGTTGTGCCTTGCTTGATTTTACGGGACATGAATTTATCTCAGCGTGCACTACTGGTAGGAACTTCCTGGAAAAGAGAATCACTTTTTATCCACTCACGTCTAATGTGACTTGGGCCAAGCAAACTGGGAGAATTGTCCACCCTTCTTCCTTTTCCCCAGCTTTGATAGTCCCAAGGGGAGCACTTTGTACTTCTGTGATTCCATTCTACCTTGCGCAGACCACACTGGGAGCAGTGTGCACTCCTCGGGTCCCAATCTACATTAGACAGACCGAACTTGGAGCCTTATGTAATCGTCACGCACCAATCTATATTGAGGAAATCACACTGTGAGCACTATGCAATACTGAGGTCCCTACCTAATTTGAGCAGGGATATTTGTAAACATTACGTCCCAGTCTACATCGGACTGGCCACTGTGTAATCCTGAGTTCTGCAACTGCTTGTTCGAAGAGCACACTGGGAGCAGTGTATGATTCTTCGGTCCCTTTCTACCTTGGACAGATCACACTGGGAGCACTGTGCAATCCTCACGTCCCAATCTACATTGAGCAGGCCACACTGTGTAATCGTCATGCACCAATATAGATGGAGTAAACCACACCGTGAGCACTGTGCAATCCTGAGGTCCAACCTTATTTTGAGCAAGCGACACTGGGAGCAGTGCGTAATCCCCACATCCCAAACGACATTGGATAGACCACAATGGGAGCAGTGTG
>NW_025120387.1:0-1048 GCF_004010195.1 Chiloscyllium plagiosum
CAAAGATGGAGGCGCTTCTGGTCTCGTGGTTGGATTGGATAGCGCTTATTAAGATGAATATTCTCCCTCGTGTACTATACTCTATACGGATGCTCCCCCTGATTTTCGATAAGCAAACATTCAGGAGACTGAACGGCTGGTTCAGCCCCTTTATTTGACATCGTCAGTGGCCCCTCATTAAATTAGCTAAACTGCAATTGTCTCACAGACTGGGGGGAGAGTGGATCTCCCAGACATTAAAAGCTACCAACTAAGCTCACCTTTATCCTACATGAGTGATTGGGCTTGTGGGGACCCTCTTTCAATATGGTTAGGTATTGAAACCTCCCAGGCTAAGGTGACCCCTTACTCGCTTGCTATGTTTGGACAAAATGAGGACAGTTAGGGAATATTGCCATAACCCAATAGTTATCAATACTGTTAAAGCATGGAGGGCAATTCGGCAGAGGGAAGGCAATATTGGCAAGACATCTTCTCTTACACTGGATATGCCGGGTTTTCAACCGGGGATGATAGATTCAGGATCCAAACATTGGGCAGCTAGGGGTGTGTCTTGCGTGGGTGATTTGTGGGAGACACAATGACGTCCTTCGATCAGTTAGCACAGAAACACAAGCGACCTAACAGGGACCTCTTTCGTTTATTTCAAGTTAGAGATTTTATTCAAAAAAAGATGACACTTTTGACTGATCCCTCCAAATCTGACAGAGAGAGAGGGGTGATTTAGCCCCATATCCTGCAGACCCCACAAAGTTCTGTAGTTTTCTGACACAACATCCCACCGAACCCAACACAGACCTGGGGACGTTTCCAGGGGAGATGAGAAATCGACTTGACATCAGACAAAGAAGATCAGCCGGGAAGACAAGGCTTAAAAGTTAGCCATCCCAGATGGGACTTGAACCCACAACCCCTGAATTAGGAAGCCAGTGCCTTATCCATTAGACCACTGGGGGCATATCCACACAATCGAAATGGCAGCCTATAAATACTGCACCCTGAACCTCTGAACCTGTTGTGTTCTTCTCTGAGTTTTATACTCACACTG
>NW_025120388.1:0-1048 GCF_004010195.1 Chiloscyllium plagiosum
ATGCAGACGATTCCTATTTGCTCCAGGTTTGCCTTTAATCCAGGATACGACATTTGGTCAAATGCAATTATGATCATGTTAAAAGTGAAGACACTGTCACGTCACTTCTCGAATTCAGCTGTGTGTTTTCTTGTTGGAAATCATTTAGCTGAAGACTGCCATCTGGAGGAGACTAAAGTTGATCCTCCCATCGATATTTCTGTCCGAACATTGTTGTGAAAATTTCAGCCTTAGCTTTTCTATTATTGTGCTGGGCTCTTCAATCTTTGAGGAAGGTGGTATTTGTGGATCCTCCTCCTCCGGTGAGTTGTGTGATTGTCCACCATCACTCAACCAGCCTGTATATGAGAGGATTGCAGAGATGAGTCCTGATGGATAGGATAGATCTGTGTATCATTTTCTATTTATACCTTGTGGTGAGTAAGTGGCCCGATTTAGTAACTTCATCTCATTCTGAGGTTTATTTGGTGATACTATAGGCAGACCCTCCTGTATTCTCCATTTAACAGGGCTGTATCCCTGGCTTGATGGTCTCCATTTAACAGGGCTGTATCCCTGGCTTGATGGTCAAGATAAAGTGGAGCATACACCAGGCAGTGATAGTGAAACTTATGCTAGAGTACAATTCTGCTGCTGTTGGTAATGACCCGAACCACCTCACACAGGCAAATGCAAAGTTCCAAAATCTATTGGAAATCTGCCCTGTTTAGCACAGTGATAGTATCACAAATGCACAGGGAGTCTTCACGATGTAAAAGTGGAACTTTGTCTCCCGAAATACTGTGTGTGGTAGTTCGCCGTTCCCAATACGGTCATCGAACAATGTGTCTGCAGTCGGTAGGTTGGTGAAGATGAGGTCAAGGATGTTTCTCCCTGACCCGGTGCAGTCGTAGTGAAGCAGCTATGTCCTTTTGGACCCGACCACCTCGATCAGAAATGCTTCTGCTGAGACCCATTTGGTGGTCATTTTGAAATGGCCCACCCAGTATACATTCTCCAGCTCTGTCACACTCTAAGTGCTTCCTCCAAGTGGCGTTCAATGTAGAGG
>NW_025120389.1:0-1048 GCF_004010195.1 Chiloscyllium plagiosum
TTCCTGGAGAGTGAGGGACTGAGGGAGTGTATTTTTCCCGGTGAGTGAGGGACTGAGGGATTATATGATTCCCAGTGAGTAAGGGACTGAGGGAGTGTATGATTCCCACTGAGTGAGGGATTGTGGGAGTGTATGATTCCTGGAGAGTGAGGGACTGAGGGAGTGTATGATTCCTGGAGAGTGAGGGACTGAGGGAGTGTATGATTCCCGCTGAGTGAGGGACTGAGGGAGTGTATGATTCCTGGAGAGTGAGGGACTGAGGGAGTGTATTATTCCCGGTGAGTGAGGGACTGAGGGAGTGTATGATTCCCGGTGAGTGAGGGACTGAGGGAGTGTATGATTCCCAGTGAGCGAGGGACTGAGGGAGTGTATTATTCCCGCTGAGGGAGGGATTGAGGGAGTGTATTATTCCAGGTGAATGAGGGACTGAGGGAGTGTATGATTCCCGGTGAGTGAGGGATTGTGGGAGTGTATGATTCCTGGAGAGTGAGGGACTGAGGGAGTGTATGATTCCCGCTGAGTGAGGGACTGAGGGAGTGTATGATTCCTGGAGAGTGAGGGACTGAGGGAGTGTATTATTCCCGGTGAGTGAGGGACTGAGGGAGTGTATGATTCCCGGTGAGTGAGGGACTGAGGGAGTGTATGATTCCCAGTGAGCGAGGGACTGAGGGAGTGTATTATTCCCGCTGAGGGAGGGATTGAGGGAGTGTATTATTCCAGGTGAATGAGGGACTGAGGGAGTGTATGATTCCCGGTGAGTGAGGGATTGAGGGAGTGTATTATTCCTGGTGAGTGGCGGATTGAGGGAGTGTATTATTCCTGGTGAATGAGGGACTGAGGGAGTGTATGATTTCCGGTGAGTGAGGGACTGAGGGAGTGTATGATTCTCAGTGAGTGAGGGATTGAGGGAGTGTATGATTCCCTGTGAATAAGGGACTGAGGGAGTGTATGATTCCTGGTGAATAAGGGACTGAGGGAGTGTATGATTCCCATTGAGTGAGGGACTGAGGGAGTGTATTATTCCCGTTGAGTGAGGGACTGAGAGAGT
>NW_025120390.1:0-1048 GCF_004010195.1 Chiloscyllium plagiosum
CACACAGAGAGTGTCCCACCACACTGAGAGAGTTTCCCACCACACTGAGAGACTGTCTCACCACGATGAGAGACTGTCCCACCACATTGAGAGAGTGTCCCACCACACTGAGAGACTGTCCCACCACCACATTGAGAGAGTGTCCCACCACACTGAGAGACTGTCCCACCACAATGAGAGAGTGTTCCACCACACTGAGAGAGTTTCCCACCACACTGAGAGACTGTCCCACCACACTGAGAGGCTGTCCCACCACGATGAGAGAGTGTCCCACCACTATGAGACAGTGTCCCACCACACTGAGACAGTGTCCCACCACACTGAGAGAGTGTCCCACCACACCGAGAGACTGTCCCACCACACCGAGAGACTGTCCCACCACACCGAGGGACTGTCCCAACACACCGAGGGACTGTCCCAACACACCGAGGGACTGTCCCAACACACTGAGAGACTGTTCCACCACACTGAGAGAGAGTCCCACCACCCTGAGAGACTATCCCACCACGATGAGAGACTGTCCCACCACACTGAGAGACTGTCCCACCATGATGAGAGAGTGTCCCACCACGCTGAGGGACTGTCCCACCACACTGAGACAGTGTCCCAACACCATGAGAGACTGTCCTACCACACTGAGAGAGTGTCCCACCACGATGAGAGACTGTCCCACCACACTGATGGACTGTCGCACCACACTGAGAGACTGTCTCACCACGATGAGAGACTGTCCCACTATGCTGAGGGACTGTCCCACCACACTGAGAGAGTGTCCCACCATGATGAGAGAGTGTCTCACCACGACGAGAGACTGTCCCATCACACTGAGAGACTGTCCCACTACGATGAGAGACTGTCCCACTACGATGAGAGACTGTCCCACCACACTGAGAGAGTGTCCCACCACACTGAGAGACTGTCCCAACATCCCGAGAGACTGTCCCACCACGATGAGAGACTGTCCCACCACGATGAGAGACTGTCCCACCACACTGAGACAGTGTCCCACCACGATGAGAGAGAGTCCCAACACACTGAGAGAGAGTCC
>NW_025120391.1:0-1048 GCF_004010195.1 Chiloscyllium plagiosum
CACCACACCGTGCGGCTGTGAGACCATCACACCGTGCTACTGTGAGACCACCACACCATGCTACTGTGAGACCACCACAACGTGCTACTGTGAGACCACCACACCGTGCTACTGAGAGACCACCACACCGTGCTGCTGTGAGACCACCACACCGTGTTACTGAGAGACGACCACACCGTGCTACTGAAAGACAACCACACCGTGCTACTGAGAGACCACCACACCATGCTACTGTGAGATCACCACAACGTGCTACTGTGAGACCACCACACCGTGCTGCTGTGAGACCACCACACCGTGTTACTGAAAGACGACCACACCGTGCTACTGAGAGACGACCACACCGTGCTACTGAGAGACCACCACACCATGCTACTGTGAGACCACCACACCGTGCTGCTGTGAGACCACCACACCGTGTTACTGAGAGACCACCACACCATGCTACTGAGAGACCATCACACCGCGCTGCTGTGAGACCACCACACCGTGCTGCTGTGAGACCATCACACCGTGCTACTGTGAGACCACCACCCCGTGCTGCTGTGAGATCACCACACCGTGCTACTGAGAGACCATCACACCGTGCTGCTGCGAGACCATCACACCGTGCGACTGTGAGACCACCACACCGTGCTGCTGAGAGACCATCACACCGTGCTGCTGTGAGACCATCACACCGTGCGACTGTGAGACCACCACACGGTGCTGCTGTGAGACCACCACACTGTGCTGCTGTGAGACCACCACACCGTGCCGCTGAGAGACCATCACACTGTGCCGCTGAGAGACCACCACACCGTGCTGCTGAGAGACCACCACACCGTGCTACTGAGAGACCACCACACCGTGCAGCTGTGAGACCACCACACCGTGTTACTGAGAGACGACCACACCGTGCTACTGAGAGACCACCACACCATGCTACTGAGAGACCATCACACCGTGCTACTGTGAGACCACCACACCGTGTTACTGAGAGACCATCACACCGTGCTGCTGTGAGACCATCACACCGTGCTACTGTGAGACCACCACACCGTGTTAC
>NW_025120392.1:0-1048 GCF_004010195.1 Chiloscyllium plagiosum
AGGCTAGACAAGAGCGGTGGTGAATGGATGGTCAGTGAGGCAGGCTAGCCAAGAGCGGTGGTGAACAGATAGTCAGTGAGGCAGGCTAGCCAGGAGCGGTGGTGAATGGGTGGTCAGTGAGGCAGGCTAGCCAGGAGCTGTGGTGAACAGATGATCAGTGAGGCAGGCTAGCCAAGAGCGGTGGTGAACAGATGGTCAGTGAGGCAGGCTAGCCAAGAGCGGTGGTGAACAGAAGGTCAGTGAGGCAGGCTAGACAAGAGCGGTGGTGAACAGATGGTCAGTGAGGCAGGCTAGCCAGGAGCGGTGATGAACAGATGATCAGTGAGGCAGGCTAGACAAGAGCGGTGGTGAACGGATGATCAGTGAGGCAGGCTAGCCAAGAGCGGTGGTGAACAGATGGTCAGTGAGGCAGGCTAGACAAGAGCGGTGGTGAACAGATGGTCAGTGAGGCAGGCTAGCCAAGAGCGGTGGTGAACAGATGGTCAGTGAGGCAGGCTAGACAAGAGCGGTGGTGAACAGATGGTCAGTGAGGCAGGCTAGACAAGAGCGCTGGTGAACAGATGGTCAGTGAGGCAGGCTAGCCATGAGCGGTGGTGAATGGATGGTCAGTGAGGCAGGCTAGCCAGGAGCGGTGGTGAACGTATGGTCAGTGAGGCAGGCTAGCCAGCAGCTGTGGTAAACGGATGGTCAGTGAGGCAGGCCAGCCAGCAGCTGTGGTGAACAGATGGTCAGTGAGGCAGGCTAGCCAGGAGCGGTGGTGAACAGATGATCAGTGAGGCAGGCTAGCCAGCAGCTGTGGTGAACGGATGGTCAGTGAGGCAGGCTAGCCAGTAGCGGTGGTGAACAGATGATCAGCGAGGCAGGCTAGACAAGAGCGGTGGTGAACGGATGATCAGTGAGGCAGGCTAGCCAAGAGCGGTGGTGAACAGATGGTCAGTGAGGCAGTCTAGCCAGGAGCGGTGGTGAACAGATGATCAGCGAGGCAGGCTAGACAAGAGCGGTGGTGAACGGATGGTCAGCGAGGCAGGCTAGACAAGAGCGGTGGTGA
>NW_025120393.1:0-1048 GCF_004010195.1 Chiloscyllium plagiosum
AGGTTACCAATTGCAGTGGGGTGGGGAAATCTAGGACAGATTGAAGTTTTTTTTAAGAGCAGCATTGCAGATTGAAGTTGATGGTTTTGACTAATATTGCGTCAGCAAACTTGGAGGAAACCTTTTTGAATGTGTTGATTAACTGCTCTGAGCCTATTTACAAGCAGTAGTGCTGCAATGTTCTCGGATGCGTGAGGTGTACAAGGAGACCTTGCCCTGAATTTTGTTTGTGTTGTGAAACTATAACCCAAACAGTGTTGAATTTAAAAAGTAAGAATTATACTTTTTGAGCTGCAGGTTAATGTCCGATTTTAGAAATGAATATCAGCAGCTAGCTGACACTTTCTTTCTCTCTCCCCCGTCCTGCTTGCATGTCCATCAGGTTCCTCACTAAACGGGAGCAGAAACTGATGCATCGGCGACGGCATGCAGAGGAGCTGCTGGAGTGGAAGCAGCGGCTTGATGCTGAGGAAGCTGTGATCCGGCAAATGGAAAAACAGGCTCTGGCTGCTTGGGACAGGGAGCTCAAACCAAACATGGCAAAGAGAGAGTCTAGGAAGAAGATTCCCGAATCGAAAGGTAATGTTAGCCTCTGTTTCTTGTTTGTTTGTTTTCTCTTCGAGACAGTAATGCATTTCCTGTAGTTCTGACTGCTTTCAAGTGCACTTTGGTATCGCTGATTGTCGTGGCACGTTTGAGGTGATGTATTGATGTGTAAATGTCATCAGTCTGGATTAATGCAGAAGAAGCAAGGTGTAAACCTGGCCTTTTATTTTGCCTGTCTCATTCATTCAAGGAAATCACATTTCCCAAGCAACTGCTGTCATCCATTTATTCAGCATAGGTCAGATGTTGGAATTATCATCTTTCTCAATGGTACCTTGTCACAATAGCCCAGTGTAGTTTCCCACTCACCCTCTCGAGGGAGGTTGAAGTTTCAGATTTGAATTCCTTTCACTGCTGGTGGTTGCATATCACTTGCAGAGTTGAGAAGCACAAAAGTTGTAATCAGTGTGAGAGCTTGGATGTTGTTTACACAAGGCTATGT
>NW_025120394.1:0-1048 GCF_004010195.1 Chiloscyllium plagiosum
TTGCAGAGTTACATTGTACTTTGCTCAAAAACTGCATACATTCGTGGAGAACTCTGAGCTCAAAAACTGCATAAATTTATGTAAAACTCTGTTATCTCACTTTTTAGATTAGAATCATTCTAAACATCAGGTCATGGACAGAGAACACAGGGGGCTAACACCTTCAACATATTGTGTAGCTATCACTATTGTGAACAGCTAACCCAAGATTGCAACTTTAAAAAAAAAGGGTGTTGTGATTTACACATGAAAGAAGTGAAACTATCACTGTATTCTAACAGATGAAAGGCTTAACAGACAATCAATTCTTCAATGTATAATTTCAGTTACATCACCCTGCAAATTTTTGCTATAAATTCTGTGTTACGATCGAGCCCTTCACAATCACCTGATGAAGGAGCGTCGCTCCGAAAGCTAGTGTGCTTCCAATTAAACCTGTTGGACTGTAACCTGGTGTTGTGTGATTTTTAACTTTGTACACCCCAGTCCAACACCGGCATCTCCGAATCATTTTTCACTTACACATTGTCCCCTTGGCAACATTATCAAAACTCTAGACATAGCATTAATTTTTACATTTAGAACAGCCACTTCCACCTCACAACCATTTCTCATCACTTCACCACTCGCTTTGTTATCAGACATCTAATCCATCATTTAGTAGTAGATGGAAAGACTGGGAAGGCATGGTTTTCATTTTCTAGTCCCTACCTACCAATTCTACCACTTTCCCTGGCAACCATCGGAATCACACTGTGCACTAGCCTGGGTTTATGTTTGAGGAAGGGCCTGTGCCCGAAACGTCGAATCTCCTGTTCCCTGGATGCTGCCTGACCTGCTGTGCTGTTCCAGCAATAAAGTTTCAACTTTGATCTCCAGCATCTGCAGACCTCACTTTCTCCTGGGTTTATGTTTGATGCAAGGGAAGCTTCCAAACACACACACATACACTATCATACAATCATTAATACCACTTAAATACAGCTCAATAACATTGCCCAATTTTACCACAGCCTCAGCTCATTTACTGCTGATATTCTCATTCCTT
>NW_025120395.1:0-1048 GCF_004010195.1 Chiloscyllium plagiosum
TGTTGTTGACCTTATTAGGAACAATAAATCCTGGTTCCCTGAACAGGAAATGAACCCAAACCACAGCGGTGAAAGCGCTACATCGTAACCATTAGTCGACCAGGAAGGACGGCATGTGCAGTTGTATCTTCTCTCAGCAGCACAGCTTTCTTTTCCAGCGATGAGAAATTTCTATCAAAAAAGAATGTTCGTGACACCGTTCTTTTACAGCCCAGAATAATACATTATGTCAGTGCCAGTCATTAAACATCCATCCATTCTCCTTTCCAGTTACCACTACTTGGCCCACAGCCTGAGACTTTCCATGCAAAGTTTTAATCTCAATTGAACCAGCGATCGAGACTGAAATCAGATACCGTCACATTTGTTCCTGACCTGCGGGAGACTGAACCTCATTTTGACCCATAGAGGGAACTATACAGACACATCTTTTGATAGCGACGAAGGACTCAGGAGTGCTCAATTTCGATAAAATGAAGAATTGAACAGTCTGGCCTCTTCTTTGTTCACTATTAGCTTTAAAACCCGTTTCTGTTTACATTGGTAAACTGGCAGGAGGCTGTCCTTCTAATACTGCCCCAATCGTAAATATTTGGAACCTGCTAAACGTTGATTTCTCCACCTCTGGGGCAGCCTGGCTAGCTATGCTCTTCCAGCCTCCTATCTGTTTAATTTGGATTCCAGCACATTCCTACAGAAGGAACGGAAGCACACAGCCGCATCCCTGTACGTTTTCGTCCTGCACTGTTTCACCATTACTTTACTGCTTCTATTGAGTCACGTTGTTCTTCCCGCCAAACAAAGGCATTCTTCGCAACAGAAGCTTGTCATTCTCATATTCCTCGAAAGAAAAACACGGATGTGGACTTCCAAACTGAAACAGGTCTGAGTAAAAAAATGACTTCCAGCTGTTCCTTCAAAAATATTTCCTAACAACATATAGAACGCACCGTCGGATGCTTGCTGCAATAGTTGTAAGAAAATTCAGCAAGGCTGCCGTGAGAATGGAGGCTACAACTCCTGGTTTACAAAACCAGGCCTCGAACCA
>NW_025120396.1:0-1048 GCF_004010195.1 Chiloscyllium plagiosum
GAAACCGCAGCCTATTATTATAACAGAAGACTTAAATTCATGATATCATTCTGGTAAATACTTTCTGAACCCTCTCCAATCATAACGAGGAAACAAGAACTGTACACAACACTCCAGAAGATATGATGACATTGGACAGGGTCAGAAGAAAGTTTAAAAGAATGATCCTGGGGGGAAGAAATGCTTGTCATAAAATGTTGAAAACTCGGGGGTTGTACTTGATGCAGTTTAGAAGTTTGAGGAGAATCTGATTGACACTTAAACTATGCAGAGAAGGGCTATTAAAGTGGCTGTGGAGAAGTTTTTTAACTAGCACGAGAGACCAGGAGCCGACTGCGCAGTATAGAGAGAAAGGATGACCATTTTGAAGTGAAATGCGGAGGTATTTCTTCAGAAAGAGGCAAGTCATCCTTTGGAACTTTGCCGTAGAGGGCTTAGTGGTCAAGACATTGCAATGTTTCAAGACAGACATAGATGACTGCACAGTATAGAGAGAAAGGATGACCATTTTGAAGTGAAATGCGGAGGAATTTCTTCAGAAAGAGGCAAGTCATCCTTTGGAACTCTGCAGTAGAGGGCTTAGTGGTCAAGACATTGCAATTTTTCAAGACAGACATAGATAGGTCCCTGATTTATAAGAGGATCAACAGTTACAGGAGATGGCAGAAAGCCGAAGAATGAGGTTGAGAAACATATCAACCATGACCAAATATTGGAGAGGGCTCGATGGGTTGAATGGCCTAATGCTGCTCCTTTATCTTGTGGCCTTCTCGCTATTGCGTGTGACTTCAACCTGCCCATAGACTGAGCAAGTCGGATCAGTGGAGGAGACTTACGTGGTATATGTTTGAGATGGTTTTCTGAGTCGCGACATTAAGGACACAAATGGAGGGCAGAGCATCCTTGATTACCCTTCTCGCTATTGCGTGTGACTTCAACCTGCCCATAGACTGAGCAAGTCAGATCAGTGGAGGAGACTTACGTGGTATATGTTTGAGATGGCTTTCTGAGTCGCTACATTAAGGACACAAATGGAGTTCAGAGCATC
>NW_025120397.1:0-1048 GCF_004010195.1 Chiloscyllium plagiosum
CATCTCAGCTGCCTTGTCACGTCTGCCTCATCGTACAGATCTAAATCCTGTATTGCCTGTTCCCTACTTGGCTCCACAACAAGCCACTCCAAAAATCCATCGCGTCGACATTCCACAATTGAATTGAATTGAACTTACTGTCACGTGTAGTGAGGCACAGTGAAAAGCTTTATCTTACGATCAATACAAACAGATCTCAGTGTTAAGTCATCATCTGACATATATCCCTCTTCAGTCTCTATCCACCATCCACAGGGACCATTCCCTGCAGGAAACTCTGTTGCACTCTGCCTTCACTCCCAACACCTGAACCAACTGGCCCCATGGAGTCTTCCCTCTGCATCGCTGATTTTGTGACACATAAATGCATAAAGCCTAAAAACCCGAGCAAGAATAGGCTGTCCGGCCCTTCAAGCCTGCTACGCCGTTCAATGACATCATTGCTGATCTTTCTAAAGACTCAAATACGCTTAGGCGCCCTCTCACTGTATCCCTTATTTCATTTATTGTTCAAAAGAAGTATAGCTCTTAAAAAAATTTGTTGCACGAGCGTCAACTTCTTCGCTGGGCAAGGTATTCCATCTATGAACATTCTTTTGTGTGAAGAAGGTCCTTCTGAACTCAGTCCTAAATCTGCTCCCTCTAATCCTGTGGCTATGCCTCCCTGGCCGAATTTCACCCACAAGTGGAAGCATCCTTTATAATTCTCTCTAATCTATTCTTTTCAATGTTTTACGTTTCTAAATTCCAAAGAAAATAATCCTAATGTATGCAGTCTCTCTTTATCGGCTAACCCACTCAACTCCGGAATCAACCCAGTGAACCTCCTGTGCACCCCTTCCCCCACCAGTGCCAGTACGTTCGTTCTCAAGTAAGGGGACCAAACGTGCACACAGTACACCAAGGATAGCCTCGCCAGCACTTTGTACAGCTGCAACATAACACCTCTGTTTGAACCTTCATGAACCGACGTTACATCTGTCCAATTTCTATCGCGATGACCTGCTATTTCTTACTTGATAATACACTCAAGCATCTTCCCCACTGC
>NW_025120398.1:0-1048 GCF_004010195.1 Chiloscyllium plagiosum
GAACCTAAAGCAGCAAATGCTTTGAGAAAAAAACATTTCCTTGCATTATTGGTTAATGTCGAGCCTTTTTCCACCATTGGCAACTGTGGGCATTCATTGCATTGTCTATCTGCTTCTCCAAATTTTTACTGAATTTGGCTGACTGTATATTTGTAAAACCTAACAAGAGCGATTATGAATGTTTGGAAGGACTTGTCGCTATACATTTGTGTACATTTGAAATCTACTTAAGTAGTCATTTCCAAAAGTTCTTTCAGATAAGTACGAATCCACTTTCTCAGTCACAGTTCTGAAAACCAATAGAGCAAAATGATGTTTTCAAAAATACTCTGCATCATAATTGTGAAAAATACCCTGCAGGCTATCGATATTTATTTCCTGCTATATATTTGATAGACCACAATGAGGCCATTTGGCAAATCTGGGCAATTACTGTCTTCTTGCTGTGGGAGAGCCACATTCCAGTTCCATTTCCATTTCGTTGTCAGCCTGACGTTTCATTTCTGGTTCTCTAATACGAATGCATAATTTCCTCCTCAGTGCTTCTCATTTGAACTTCTCCACGTGATTCTCTACCACGTTCTCATCATTCTAGAAATAAATATGTATTTTTTAAAGCTGGATTTATTTTTGACTGAACTATTTTGACGAATTTCAGGATAGGGCAACATCATACTGGGAATAACTTCTCGATCATTGCTCCAGTTATTCTTTGATTACTTTCTTACCCAAGACTGGTTCACTTCTTGGCCTTTGTCCATATACAATAAAGTCGCAATACATCCCTACGTATCATGATCCTCAGTTATTGTATGATTCTTCATTACATAAAGGCGACAACCCGTTATGCAACTGCATCCACGATAGCAGTCATGCAAATATTGCGTATTTTATCCTAAGTGTGCAGAATATACGGTTCTATCTCAGTGGACACCGATATCTTCCTCTTTTAATCTTTCAATCGAAATAAACGTCAGTGATTTCTTCACTTGCATTATTGCTTTGAGTTTCTTTCCTCTTTATAAGTTCATTTAAATGCAGATCCCTG
>NW_025120399.1:0-1048 GCF_004010195.1 Chiloscyllium plagiosum
CGCGTGGCTTTATGTGCAGTGATTAATTTATTTTAAGAGCTTTGAGATATTTTCCATGATTTCTAAAATGATTAATAATTTTATGACAAACGGCCACATGTGGTCATGAGCTGGATTTAAAGAATCCAATGTGTTGGTGTGAAAACCCTTCATTATTGACATTTCCAAGAGAAGTGTATAATGCTCAGGCACTGGCTGGAAGTCAAGGTGTAAGAAAATCTGATTCATCCTGGAGCTGATTGATTCTAGCTGCTGTTTGATTGAGTTTGATTGATTTTGTATTTGTCCCGATTTCTCTGACTGAAGGTGAATTTAGAACATCCAATTTCTGTCCAAGGGTCACTTCACATCACTGGAGAGTTAAAATATAATTCATATATTGTGATAGCAATGAAGTTTCAATTAAACTTTGTGTTTTAACAAGCAAAACTATTTGATGTTTTCCGGGAATTTACACTGACATTGATTAGATATTTATTAAGATAGATAAACTGAGAATTATAATCTAGTTGCAGGATTGTTGAATTGTTAAACCATAGACTTAGGAGTTTTATTTTTTGAATGATTTAGAGGTGCCAGTGTTGGACTGGGCTGTACAAAGTTAAAAATCAAACACCAGCAGGTTATTAACCAACATGTTTATTTTGAAGAACTAGCTTTCAGAGCGCTGCACGTTCATCAGGTGGTTGAAGGAGCAGCGGTCCGAAAGCCAGTGCTTCTAAATAAACATGTTGGACTATACCCTGGTGTTGTGTGATTTTTAACTTTGTTTTTTGGAAGGAATGTTTTCTTTATTCAAATATAATAGCCTTTTCAAGAATTCTATCTCGCCTTTCGTGATTTTCTTTTAGAGACCACTCATGTATAATTCATACAATTTTCATACATGTAATCAGTATTTCAAATTTCCATCAGATCTAAGATGAAAATAAGGACCAATTAATGAGTACTTTCATGAGTAGAAAGCACAATAAATCTATTTTACAGAGGCAAGTTTCAAATTTAATCTGAATGAGCAAATAAACATTTTGAATGGAAAATATCTGAA
>NW_025120400.1:0-1048 GCF_004010195.1 Chiloscyllium plagiosum
TGTCACAGGCTCCCAGAGAGTGTTTCAGTGTGTTACTGTCCGACATAGAGCGTCACAATAAGTCTCTGCCTGAGTAAGAGAATGTCACAGTCTGTTTCTGTCTGTGTCACAGAGTGTCACAGTGTGTTTCAGAGAGTGTCAGAGAGTGTCTCATTGTGTCACACTCTGTCAGAGAGTGCCACAATGTCTCACAGTCTGTCAGAGAATGTCACAGTGTGTCTCAGAGAGTGTCACAGTGTGTTTCAGAAAATGTCAGAGTGTCAGTGTGTCTCAGAGAGTGTCACAGTCACTCACAGTCTCTCACAGTCTCCCAGTGTTTCAGTGTATCACAGACTGTCAGAGAGTGTCACAGTGTGTCTCTGCCTGTGTCAGAGAGTGTCACAGTGTGTTTCAGAGAGTGTCAGCGAGTGTCTCATTGTGTCACACTCTGACAGAGAGTGTCACAATGTCTCACAGTCTGTCAGAGAATGTCACAGTGTGTCTCAGAGATGTCACAGTGCGTTTCAGAAAATATCAGAGAGTGTCAGTGTGTCTCAGAGAGTGTCACAGTCTCTCACAGTCTCCCAGTGTTTCAGTGTATCACAGACTGTCAGAGAGTGTCACAGAGAGTGTCAGAGTGTCGCAGTATGTCATACTGTGCCCCAGAGAGTGTCAGAGAGAGTCAGTGTGTGTCACAGTGTGTGTCAGAGAAAGTCAGAGAGTTTCTCAGTGTGTTTCAGAGACTGTCAGAGAATGTCAAAATGTGTCTGAGAGTGTCACAGTCTGTCATAGTCTCTCAGAGAGTATTTCAGTGTGTCACAATCTGACAGAGAGTGTCATAGTGTGTCTCTGCCTGTGTCACAGTATGTTTCAGAGAATGTCACAATGTGTCGCAGAGAGTGTCACAGTCCGTCACAGTCTCTCAGAGAGTGTTTCAGTGTGTCATAGTCTGTCAGAGAGTGTCATAGTGTGTCTCTGCCTGTGTCAGAGAGTGTCACAGTGCGTTTCAGCGAGTATCACAATGTGTCTCAGAAAGTGTCACAGTATTTAACAGAGAGTGTTTCAGTGT
>NW_025120401.1:0-754 GCF_004010195.1 Chiloscyllium plagiosum
GGCCAAAGGCTGTACCGCCCGCACACAACAGCCAACGCTCTCGGGCCGTTCACAACAACTGCGCACACACACACACATCATCAGCAGGTCTCGACAGGAGTCAGTCTGAAAAGAAAGCAGAGGATGAGGATGATCAACCAGTGTCTGGATATTTCTTCAGTTGTGGCCAGTGTTTCCAGACTCCTCCTTCCCTCGCTTATCAATACAGGTGGGTGTGTCACCACTAATGATAACCTCAGAGGGACCATTCTACTGAGGGGCGAAGCCTGGTTTAACGGGGAGAGTCTTAACCATCACCTTCCTACCCACCGATGGGACCTCCGCACAATCCTCCAATTGCCTCTGTTCATCCTGCCCCCCCTCCTGTTTGTCCCGAACTGTTTTCCACATCCCTTTCAGCTGGGTGCTCAGTTCGAGCACATAGCGATGTATTCTATCGCAGCGAGGGCCAGCATCGGAACCCTCCCATGATGATGGAATCGGGCAGTTACATTGCCCAACCTGTCATCGACTCAGAAGGGGTCAAACCATTCGACCGGCTTGTGGTGGACTGGAGTCACGGGTCTAGCAGGCAGGACCTCAGGCCAGCGTTTGTCAGAGTCCTGCATGGCCTTAGCAAGGGAGGGTTTAAGAGTCCTGTTAATTCGCCCCACCATGCCTGAACTTTGTGGATGGTAGGGTGTGTGAAATTTCGGTTTAATGCCCATCAGCTGACATGCGGTTTTTACAACACTTCCAGTGAAATGGGTCCCCG
>NW_025120401.1:780-1048 GCF_004010195.1 Chiloscyllium plagiosum
TGGGAATCCCCTCCTCAGCTACAACCCTTGCCACAGCGTTAGCTGATCAGTTCTGGTTAGGGTAGGCCCAGACCCACCTGGTAAATTGGTCAATAATCACAAGGCAATCCGCCTTCCCATGGGGTTGGGGAAGAGGTCCTGTAAAATCCATCTGTAACTGCCCCTAGAGTCCCTTTGGGCGTAGCTGGAGCCCCATTCTAATTTCAATGGGCCAGCCTGGGTTGTACTGGGCACGGGTCACACAGCGGTGACAAAATCGAACGATATC
>NW_025120402.1:0-1048 GCF_004010195.1 Chiloscyllium plagiosum
AATGGAGCAGAGATATTAGCTTGAAAATAGAAACGAAAGGCATTGCATCTGAATGTGCGTTGTACTCTCAAAATAAATTGAGAATTCAATGCATATATTGAGGGAATGGGTATTATTTAATGACATCCGAAAGACATGGCTACAGGGTGGCTGATATTGAGAACTCAATATGCAGAACACTTTAAACTTTGAAAGCTGAGGCAACCTTCGAAAAAACAGAATGACATCTGTTTGACTTGAAAAGGTGATATGACATCAAATGATCAAGGAATTCGCTTAATGTTGTTGCTTTTGTGCGCAAAGTGACAGTTGAGTTATGGAGTTATTTCTACCGTGAGGCTGAGTGGATCAAACCAAACGTAATGGGCAGAAGGGCCTTTGTAATGCGGATCTTTATGACTCTATTATATTCTGTACCCTACAGTCCCAGAACAGTCTATAACTGACATTACTTGGTTACAGTCTAGGTTCAGTTAATTGAACAAAAGATACGATCCCGAGGGAAGGGATTCAGTTGATACAAGGGAGTCAGTCGGCTTGGTATATTTGGACTTTCAGGCAAAGTCCCGCAATGGAGATTATTGTGTAAGATATAGCGCATGTGTTTTGGGGAAGTGTATTGAGGTGCAGATGAAACTGATTGGCAAAGAGAAAACACCGAGAAGGAATTAATGTTTTTTTTTTAGTCAACAAGGCAGGCAGTAACAAGTGGAGTACACAGGGATCCCTGCTAGAACGCCAGCTATTCAGAAAATACATTCATGACAAATGATGAAGGGCTGAAATACAAAATGTCAGTTCTCCTGCTTTTGGATGTTGCCTGATCTGCTGTGCGTTTCAAAAGCAACACGTTTTGATTCTGATCTCCAACGTCTGCAGTCCTCACGTTCACCTCTGCCGACGATATCAACGATTTTGATCAGGGAACAGTATGTCGCATCTGAAAAGTTGTCGACCACGTCAAGTTGGATGGAAGGATGAGTTGTTACGCGGATGCAGAGATACTTCAACATGGGCTGGTCAGTTTGGGTGAGTTGGCAAATCAAGG
>NW_025120403.1:0-1048 GCF_004010195.1 Chiloscyllium plagiosum
CTGGAACATGCAGCACTGAATGGAAAATAGCATATAAAAGAACATGCAATATGGAATGGAAAATAGCATGTACCACAACATGCAGTACTGAATGGAAACCAACATGCAACAGAACATGCAGTACTGAATGGAAAATGGCATGCACCAGAACATGCAATACTGAATGGAAAATAGCATGTACCAAGATCATGTACCAGAACATGCAGTGATGAATGGAAACCAACATGCACCAGAACATGCAGTACTGTATGGAAACTAGCATGCACCAGGAGATGCAGTACTGAATCGAAAATAGCATGCACCATAGCATGCAGGACTGAATAGAAACTAGCGTGCAATGGAACATGCAGTACTGAATGGAAACCAACATGCACGAGAACTTGCAGTACTGGATGGAAAATAACATGCACCAGAATATGCAGTACTGAATGGAAACTAGCGTGCAATGGAACATGCAGTACTAAATGGAAATCAACATGCACCTGAACACGCAGTACTGAATGGAATCTAACATGTACCAGAACATGCAGTATTGTGTGGAAAATAGCATGCACCAGAAGATGCAGTACTGAATGGAAACCAACATGCACCAGAACGTGCAGTACTGCATGGATAATAGCATGTACCAGAACATGCAATACGGAATGGTAAACAGCCTGCCCTAGAACATGCAGTACTGAATGGAAATTAGCATGTAAAAGAACATGCAATACGGAATGGAAAATAGCATGGACCAGAACATGCAGTACTGAATGGAAACCAAAATGCACCAGAACATGTAGTACTGAATGGATAATAGCAAGTACCAAGATCATGCACTAGAACATGCAGTGATGAATGGAAACCAACATGCACCAGAATATGCAGAATGTATGGAAAATAGCATGCACCAGGAGATGCAGCACTGAATGGAAAATAGCATGCACCTGAACATGCAGTTGTGATTGGAATCTAGCATGTACCAGAACATGCAGTATTGAATGGAAACCAGCATGCACCAGAACATGCAGTACTCTATGGAAAATAGCATGCACCAGAACATGCAGTA
>NW_025120404.1:0-1048 GCF_004010195.1 Chiloscyllium plagiosum
CCCAGATATTAATACTTTTAAAAATCCAACATGATCCATTCCCAGGTATCAATACTCTTAAACATCCAACACGTTCCACTCCCAGATATCAATGCTCTTAAAATTCCAACATGTACCACTCACAGAAACCAATACTCATAAAGTTCCAACATGTTGCATTCCGAGATATCAATACTCTTTACAATCCAGCATGTCCCATTCCCAGATACCAATACTCTTTATAATCCAACATGTTCCATTCCCAGATATCAATACTCTTTGTCGTCCAACATGTTCCATTCCCAGATATCAATATTCTTAAAAATCCAACATGTTCCATTCCCAAATATCAATACTCTTAGAAATCCAACATGTTCCATTCCCAGATATCAATACTCTTTTTAATCCAACATGTACCATTCCCAGATATCAATACTCTTTATAATCCATCATGATCCATTCCCAAAAAGCAACACTCTTAAAAATCCAACATGTTGCATTCCCAGATATCAATACTCTTTAAAATCCAACATGTGCCACTCCCAGATATAAATACTCCTAAAAATCCAACAAGTACCATTCCCAGATATCAATACTCTTGATAATCCAACATGTTCCATTCCCTATCAAAACTCTTAAAATTCCAACATGTTCCATTCCCAGATACATGCTCTTAAAATTACAACATGATCCATTCCCAGATATCAATACTCTTTATAATCCAACATGTACCATTCCCAGTTATCAATACACATTATAATCCAACATATTGCATTCCCAGATATCAATAGTCTTTATAATCCAACATGTTCCATTCCCAGATATCAATACTCTTAAAAATCCAACATGCTCCATTCCCAGATATCAATACTCTTTAAAATCCAACATGTTCCATTCCCAGATATCAATACTCTTTATAATCCAACATGTTCCATTCCCAGATATCAATACTCTTTATAATCCAACCTGATCCATTCCCAGATATCAATACTCTTTATACTCCAACATGTACCATTCCCAGGTATCTATACTCTTTATAATCCAACATGTTCCATTCCCAGATATCAAA
>NW_025120405.1:0-1048 GCF_004010195.1 Chiloscyllium plagiosum
ATCCAAGTGTTGTTTCCAATCTTTGCTGAGAGGGACAGATAAGTCTGTAATTTTTAACGTGTAACTTTGTTGTCCGTGTACAGTAATGAGTAGAGAGGGTTCTTTCTTGATTATATGTTTTATTGAAATCTGTGCCTTATACTCATAGAGATGTACAGCATGGAAACAAACCCTTCGGTCCAATTAAAATATGCCAAACTAGATCTCTCAACCCAATCTAGTCCCACCAGCCAGCATCTGGCCCATATAGCTCCAAACTCTTCCTACTGATATACCCATCCAGGTGCCTTTAAAATATTACAATTGTGCTAGCCTCCACCACTTCCTCTGGCAGCCCAATCCACACACGCACCACATTCTGTGTGCAAAAAGTTGCCCTTTATGTCCGTTTTATATCTTTCCACTCTCACTCTAAACATATGTCCTCTAATTCTGGAGTCCACCAACCTACTGAAAACATCTAGTATTTTCACAGTTTCCGTGTTCCTCATGATTTTATGAACAGCTATAAGGTCTCCCCTCAGACTCCAACGCTCCAGGGAAAACAGTCCTAGCCTATTCAGCCTCACACTGTAGCTAAAATCATCCAAACCTGGCAACGTGCTTGCAAATCTTTTCTGAATTATTTCAAGTTTCACGACAACCTTCCCACAGGAATGAGACCAGAATTGCATGAAATATTCCAAAAGTGGCATGATCAATGTTATCTTCAGTCACAACATGACCTCCCAACTCCCATACTCAATCCTTTGACCAATGGGCGACATGGTGGCACGGTGGTTAGCACTGGCTGCCTCACAGTGCCGGAGACATGGATTCAATTCACATCTCAGGGAACTGTCTGTGTGGAGTTTGCACATTCTCCCCCTTTCTGCGTGGGTTTCCTCCCGGTGCTGCGGTTTCCTCGAACAGTCCAGTAATGTGCAGGTTAGGTTAATTGGCCATGCTAAATTTCCCGTTATGTTAGGTGAAGGGGCAATTGTAGTGTAATGGGTCTGGGTGGGTTGCTCGTCGAAGATTCGGTTTGGACTTGTTGGGCCAAAGGGCC
>NW_025120406.1:0-1048 GCF_004010195.1 Chiloscyllium plagiosum
AGCGGGGAATAATTACAATCTGACCAATTACAATCCTCTCAGTCTCATCACGCTAGTCAAATTGGGAGTTCTTTTTGACAGAGCTGTCAAGCAGCACAGACATTACAAGCTCAGTGTCGTTTCCGATCGGTTCCCAACGTATCTCGTCCAACCGACCCAGTGCCTCCAAACCATTCCTATTCATACAACCATCCAAATGCCTTTTAACTGCTGCAATTGTACCAGCCTCCACCACAACTCATTCCATACACGTACCACCCTTTGTGTGAAAAAGTTGCCCCTTATGTCTCTTTTACGTTTAGACTACTTACAGCATGGAAACAAGTCCACACCGACCCGCCAACCATTCCCCTACACCTAACACTACGGGCAATTTAGCATAGCTAATTCACCTAACCTGCACAACTTTGGATTGTGGGAGGAAACCCACGCAGACATGGAGGAACCCGCAAACTCCGCACAGCAAGTCTGCACATCTTGAGGTGGGAATTGAACCCGAGTTCTCCGGCGTTGTAAGGCAGAATTGCTAACCACTGCGACACTGTGCCACCCAACATCTTTTGCCTCTCACCCTAAACCTATGCCCTTTATTTCCGGAATCCCCGACCCCAGAATTGCTAACCACTGCGCCACTGTGCCACCCAACATCTTTTGCCTCTCACCCTAAACCCTATTTCCGGAATCCCCGACCCCAGGGAAAAGACTTTGTCCATTTATACTCTCCAAGGCCTTCATAATTTTGTACATCTCTATAAAGTCAGCCCTCAGCCTCCAACGCTCAGGGGAAAACTGCCCCAGCCTGTACAGCCTCTCCCTGTACCTCAAATCCTCAAACCCTGTCAACATCCTTGTAAAACCTTCCTGAACCCTTTCAATTTTCACAATGTATTTCCGACTGGAAGGAGGCCAGAATTCCACGCAATATTCCAACAGTGGCCTAACTAGTGTCCCGTACAGCCGTAACATGACCTCCCAACTCCAATGCTCATTACTCTAACCAAAAAAGGAAAGCTGACGAAACGCCGCCTTAACTATTATATCTACCTAC
>NW_025120407.1:0-1048 GCF_004010195.1 Chiloscyllium plagiosum
TTTTCAAGTAACAGCAGGCTAATATGGACTGAAGGGCCTTCTCCTATCCCTCTGTAAGAGGCCCATAGGCATAGAATTGCTTCGGCCTGTTGCTGAGCAGCAGTCTCCATTCTCTGCCTCAAGGTTATGAAAGGATTTGAAAACATGGCACTTAAAACCCGGAGTACCCTCACACTGGTCATTAAGTACCATACTGTAGGTTAAGGCATTTAGAAACTTGCCCATCCGACTTTTTTTTATGTAGCCGATCTGTTATTTTATAACTGCTTCCTTTCGTAAACAGAGTGGAACATGTATAGACCCCTGCAGTGTTCTTAATACTCTCATACACAACTAAAAAAAAGATTAAAAATATTTAAAGATTTATGGTCCATCCCTCAGCAACTCTCATCCATTCCACCCAAAACCGGTAAATTTTCCCTTTTATAGTGATATGAATAGTGATGTATGGAACTGGATAACTGATCCTATTTGTTCAGTGACTGCGATTAATGCCAATCTCCATGGATTCTAATTATCCCAGTGGAGGGTTTCCATCTTTTAATGATAAATAGATGTCGTTCAATGTGTTACTCCATAACATGAGCGGGACCATCATCAACAGCACTGACAGGGATCAACAGATCCGGAGAGAGGGGGAGGAGAGATCAGAATCTGAGAACATTAGACTGGAATGTTCTAAACATGGACCAGAATCTGAGAACATAGACTGGAATATTCCAACAATAGACAGGAGCTTATCCGATTATGTTTGGTATCTTTCTGCATTTTATTGGTTGTCATTATCATCGCAGATCTATTACGCTCTTCGCATTATTCAATATTTTTATTATCCCTTCCTGGCTATCGTTGGTGTTCCTGGAGAGTGTTACTGTCCATTTTTTTCTATAAACCAGTTATGACTGTATTATTGGTCTTTCATATATTCTACACTTCTACCCACTATTATTGTTCCTGTTGAAACTCTGAATCCAGATATTTACTCTACAGACCTCTACAACTACATCAATGAAGATGTTCAATTACTGTCTCCCTCTGCTTTGGCAAT
>NW_025120408.1:0-1048 GCF_004010195.1 Chiloscyllium plagiosum
AAAGCAGTGAACCAAATTTTGAAATGATCTTCCCGAACATAATATAGATCAGGTTAAAACTGAAATAGGTTTCTTGCACAACTTGCTGTAAGGACACAGATAGTAGAATCTGAAGTGATCATGAGTATATGGAGGTAGAATGTGAGAGACAAGCTGGGATTGTATTGGAGTAGTCACTGTGAGAGGGAATAAATGCTGGATGCAGGGTTTCAGCAGCTGATGGACTGACGCTCAGGTGAGCCATCGGAAACTGAGCAGGAGACCACCATCTAATAGGACAGAGATACTGATCCATCAGCCTGAAACTTACTGACCACGTGGCTGTCAGTGACTCCAACACAAGTGAATGGAAACATTGCTCAGAGCCTGTTTCTGTAAAATTCAACACAACCAGGAAATGGAAAGTGAATAATTAGCTGAAAACAAAGCCACTGCTCTGTTAGAGTCTAAACCATTCAATGTTCAGTTATTGAACATTACTGACTCTCAAAATATTCTAACCTGCAGAATCACAGTAAAAGGGGAAAGTAAACAACATTCTTGGCAAAGACATAATGAACCAACTGCTTGTATAAAAACAGCTCAAAACAAAGGCGCTGAATCATCCACAAACTGACAAACACAGATACCATCAAATTTATAGATAGAGCTTGGAATTCTTTAGAAAAACACTTCCTTGCTGACGGTGTGTGGTAGAAACGATTCTCAGTGAGAACTGCCACTTATTTCCATTGGAAAAGTATCTCTGTTTTCCCTCAGAAAAGCAGGTGTGTCGCGCACTTACAGACTGACTTACAGACAAAGGAAACCTGATCAGGGACTCGCAGGTTAATTAAGCTATTAGTGACAGTCCATTGCACACAACAAGAGCTTAGACCACAACAGATTCTAGTGAAACCAACAATGCAATGAAAAAGGTGAATTAGTCTTATACTCATGCAGCATCTCTTAATCAAATAATCCCAGTCAACTTCCAAACATTTTAAAACTATTAATACCAATGTTTGCATATTTGTTTACTTTCCTAATTTCCTCCAAAAAATATATC
>NW_025120409.1:0-1048 GCF_004010195.1 Chiloscyllium plagiosum
CGGCGTTGGGGGCGTGTAGGTTAGTGACGTCACTGGGGGCGGAAGTGGCTACAACATCTGCACCAAACAAAGGTGGGCACAGACAGGAAGCTACCGGGTCCTGCTTCACAAACAAACTAACAGTAACAAGCCATCCAAATGGTTGGAAATATCTCAAACTATTAGCCAATTCTCCTAATTGGCCAGAACTACAGAAAGTTCCGGAAAACCATCCAGAAATGAACACAAACAGGGTCCCCCTGCAAACTGATGTCTTGAATCTTCTGGAGGCCATCTGAGGAGACCAGCATGGCAAGAGACAGACAGACAGACACAGAGAGAAAGCAGCTTCGCAGACCCAAAGACAGAACCAGAGAGGGAGAGATAAAGACAGTTTGAAGCAAACCCCAGAAACATGGGAGAGAGGGAGTGTGCAAAACCATTGAGAGAGAGATAGAGCTGGAAGCAACCGGGATAATGTGTGTCACCGCTTCAGTCTGTCCATGCTTTGACTCCTCTTTGATTCAGTTTGACCGTCGTTCTCTCCCTCTCTCTGTCCTTCTCTCTCTGCCTATATCTCTCTCTCTCACTGCCTTTTGCTCACTCTCCCTCTCCCTGTCTCTCTCTGCCCATCTTACTCTCATCTCTGTCCCCACTCTCTCGATCTCTCTCTCTCTCTTTTTCTTACCCTCCCTTTCTCTCTCTTCCCTATTTCAGACCTGAAAGTGCTCACCCAGTTTTGAACCCCCTCAAAAATATTTTGCCCCTCATTTTCACTGTCCTCCAAAATGTATCCCCATTCCCAAATATCTTCCCGCCCAAGTAATTGCCTCACCAAATGTGCCCCACTCAAATATTTTGCTGCCCCCAACATTGCTGTGTGCCCCACTCCCTGGGGCAGAGGGAAATTAGTGGAAAGGTGTGGAGCTGGAAAAGCCCAGCAGGTCAGGCCTGAACCATCGATTCTCCTTCCTGACCTGTGCTTCCCCAGCTCCACACTTTGTGACTCTGACTCTCCAGCAACTGCAGTCCTCAATTTCTCACACCGGTAAATGAGTCTGGGTTAACT
>NW_025120410.1:0-1048 GCF_004010195.1 Chiloscyllium plagiosum
CAGACTCTTCCCTAATCACTGGAATGGCTTGAGTGGCGCTCCTTTTCCTGGCAAGATATGCTAAGTATTTGCCAGGCCTGTCACCATGCTCATATACTTCAAGGAGACGTTGCTGCTCACCCTTCTGCCGCCTCCTACTGGCAGTACGGTGGCACATTGGTTAGCACTGCTGCCTCACAGCACCTGAGACGCGGCTTCAATTCCCGCTTCAGGAGACTGACTGTGTGGAGTTTGCACGTTCTCCCCGTGTCTGAGAAGGTTTCCTCCGGTTGCCTCCCACAGTCCAAAGCTGTGCAGGTCAGGTGAATTGGCCATGCTAAATTGCCCGTAGTGTTAGGTAAGGGGTAATTGTAGGGACATGGGTGGGTTGCGCTTCGGTGGGTCGGTGTGGACTTGTTGGGCTGAAGGGCCTGATTCTACACTATAATGTATTCTAATTTGTAATCTAAAATAACTGACCCACTGGCATAGGCTTTGGCAATTTCTGAAAGGAAGGATGGGCTACTAACCGAATGTGAGTTAATGTCTAGGAATGCCCAAAATTCCTGAGAGAAATGCTCCACAAATGTATTATCCTTGAGGATAAAGGGATCCATTCGCAAGTGCCTTGGACCCACTGTCACGTCCTTAATCTTAACCAACAGGTACACTGGAGTGTGATCAGAGATGGTAATATTACCGATCGTACAAAATGCCACCAAGTCCAGGGTTGCCACGGGGATTGGAAAAAAATCAATCCTGGTGTGACATCTGTGTGGATTGGAAAAAACCGTAAAATCCCTGCCTGTAGGGTGGGGACTCCTCCAGATGTCCACCAACCCTCACTCCACACACAGATCCACTAATTGTTTAGTTTGTACAGAGGGGATCGGGGGGCCTTTGGGCAACGTCTGTACTGTGGGATCCATGAGACAGTTAACATCTCCCCCTTTAATGATATGCTGGGACTCGAGACTGATCAGTTTAGAGAACACATCTATCAGAAATTTGAGGGAATGAGCTGGAGGGCAATAAACATTGAAAACACCATATTCTAACCCATTTATCA
>NW_025120411.1:0-1048 GCF_004010195.1 Chiloscyllium plagiosum
ATGTCATTCTAACCCTTATACCACATGGCAAGATTGATCGTACCAAACACACTGCATTTGCAACAAAGACTCTGATACGTCTGAAAATCTCAGGGGAGCAGACTGCAGGGAAACGCATGGGGCACATTTAACCGGTGGCTGGGGTTTCTAACTTGGTTTTCAATGGATGTTTCTTTCATTGATCATTTTGAATGATTTATAGACTCATACAGTCAGAGATGTACAGCATGGAAACAGACTCTTTGCTCTATATCCCTCCAAACCATACCTATTCATATACCCGTAAAGATGTCTTTTAAATATTACAATCACACTAGCCTCCACCACTTCCTCTAGCAGCTCATTCCATACACGTACCACACTCTGTCTGAAAAAGTTGTCCCTCAGGTCTCTTTTATACCTTTCCTCTCTCACGCTAAACCGATGTCCTTTAGTTCTCGACTCGCACACTCCAGGGAAGAGACTTTGTCTATTCATCCTATCCACGCCCTTTAAGATTTTATGAACCTTAACAAGGTCACCCCTCAGCTCCTGACACTCCAGGGAGAACAACCCTTACCTATACAACCACTCCCGAAAGCTCGAATCCTCCGACCCTGGCAACATCATTGTAAGTCTTTTTTGAGACCTTTCAAGTTTCACGACATCTTTCCGATAGGAAGGAGACCAGAATTGCATGCATATGCTAAAACTGGTCCAACCAATTTCCTGTACATCCGCAACATCAGCCCCAACTCCTATACTCAATGCTCTGATCAATAATGGAAAGCATACCAAGCATTTTCTTCATTATGCTATCTATCCGTGACTCCAGTTTCAAGGAGCTATGAACCTACAGTCCAAGGTCTGTTTGTTCAGCATTACTCTGGAGGACCTTACCAATAAGTGTATAAGTTAAGGTAAGATTTGCTTTCCCAGAAATGCAGAACCTCGCATTTATCTAAGTTATATTCCATATGCCAGTTTTCAGGCCATAGGCCCATCTGATCAAGTTCCCGTTGTAATCTGAGGTACACTTCTTCGCTGCCCAATACACCTCCAATTTTGG
>NW_025120412.1:0-1048 GCF_004010195.1 Chiloscyllium plagiosum
GGGAGGATGTGGTGGCATTGCAGGCAGTTCAGATGAGGTTCACCAGGCTGTTCCAGGGATGAAAGGGTTATTGTACGAGAAGCAATTGTATAGCTTGGGCCTGGACTCACTGGAGATCAGAGGAATGAAGGAGGATCTGATTGAGAAATATAAAATGCTCCAGGTGAATGGGAAGGTTGATGTCAAATAGATGTTCCTCTGTGGGACAGTCTCGAACAAGAGGTCATAGATATAGAGAGAGAGGAGATAGATTCAAAACTCATTTGAGAAGAAACTACCCCTTTCAGAGGGTTGTGAATCTGTGGAACTCACTGACCCAGAGCGGGGCAGAACCAATCAACAAATTCAGGACAGAAATGGCTACGTTTCTGATGGAAAGCAGGATAAAGGGGGATGGGAGCAGGCAGGAAGGTGGCGGTGAGACCAGGATAAGATCAGCCATGATCATTTTAAATGGTGGAGTGGACTCAAAGGGCTGACTTGCCCACTCTCCCTCTGAACTCCCATGTTACTAGAATTAAGTAGGAATGTGTTTGAAAGCAGCATATCAAGTGTAGCACTGGAATCTATTACTTGTTGTCATTAAAACAGAAAAAAACAATTGTAAAGTAAACAAAGCTAGAAATGAAGAAATATTAAAAAATGAAGAAATAGATAGAAGGATCACAAACATGAGCCAATCAACAAACAGTTAGACAACTAATGAATTGAGAACATGAGGGACATGAAAGAGAACATTTGACTGTCACGGTCCATTCATGATCTGAGATATTTTTGAAAAACGTTGTGCAGATATCTTGTGACCCCTTTGGGGCAGCTGGGACCTGAAACAGGGCATTCTGGGAAACCACCACTGCCCCAAAAGAGGCCAACTCATTATGTTTAATTTGTGATGAATAGGTTAAACAATGAGAACAAAGTTTAAAAACACTGTAATAATTAGAGGAAATTGTACAGAAGGTAGATTCATAGAATCGTACAGCACAGAGAGAGACCCTCCAGTTCAATTCTTCCGTGCAGACCAGCTGTCTTAAACTGATCTAAGTCC
>NW_025120413.1:0-1048 GCF_004010195.1 Chiloscyllium plagiosum
CCTCCCCCTCCAAAACAAGCTTGGTTCCGACAAGACCCATTGCTCTCTGAAGCTCTGTCTACTCACCAAATCAACACACGAAAAAAGAGACACTAACACCTGCCACTCGCTGGCTAAATTCTGCAAGCGCCTCCTAATCTGTTATGGACCAGACCCGACCTCCAAAACATTTTAAGCAGGTAACCAGACGGTAAATTTGCAATTTTTTGAAGGTGATATTCCCAGAGTGAATTAGCTGGTCAGTCTGCCGAGTTTTAAACAAATGGCACTTATTTTCCAAATTATCAAATGAAACATAAGGAACCGAAAATAGAATACCTGAATAACGTATCGTATCAGAACCAGACAGGCTATCCCGATTTAAAGATGCTGTTCCAATACACTTGCAACAATCCCAATAAGCAAAACCCCTTAGCACCAAGGGTAAAACTGACACAATTGCTTACAAGTTATAAGGTCAGAAGGGCAGAAGGAGGCAGAGAGCGTCCAGTGACCCTGACTCAACAAACCCCCGAACTGATCCAACCTGTCCCGCTCGGGAGCTGGACCGGTCCTCTTGATTATACAGGCAACTTTTCAAGTCTTGAAAGGCTTCTGTATGAGGCATTATCTGTTAGATATAAACAAAAGGACCCCAACGATCCTTTCAAAATTCTGACATATTGAAATCTGGGGTCTTTTAGACACTCTTTAAAAAATCAAGGAAAACAAAACCCTGTAAAAGGACTGGTTTTGTGAGAACATGCCACATTTGGCTTTGGACTGAATTCCAAAAATGTAAGTCTTCCCGCTTTGAAGCCAATATAATGTATGAAGTTGTTTGTTAGTTTACATAAAACAGTGCTCAATTATATTGTGTTGAAGATTCAGCATTATCACGAGTGGAATGTCCAGACAGACCCACACTTCCTGTGTATGGTCAGGGCAAATATATCCGCTGAGAATCTGTTGCTTGGTGCCTGTTCTAGTCAAGGAGAGATCAGCATGGAAACTACATCTAGGTAGTGATTTTTTTTTTGTGGATGGTCATGGTGGAACGTTCAGGTGG
>NW_025120414.1:0-1048 GCF_004010195.1 Chiloscyllium plagiosum
ACTCTGATCTCCAGCATCTGCAGTCCTCATTTTCGCATGAGACATGTTCAAGACTGGCAATTCAACATTCCAGATGTTAAGTGTCATAGAAAGGATGGAAAAAGACATATGGTGTGTGGGGAGAGGGAGGGCTGCCGTTTTGATTAAAGAATAAATTATTGCAGTAATTGGGGAAGATATTTCTGAAAAATCATCCAGTTCAAATATGTGGGTAGTATTAAAAATAATAAAGTAAAGATCACTATGAATAGATTGTACTAAATGCTCATTTGTGACAAATCGTCCAGTGAAAATATATTTGTAGAAATTAAAAATAAGAAAATAAAGTAATGTTGATGGTATTGTACCATATGCTCTCCAACAGTAAGAAAAAAATTGAAAAACAAACATGTAGGGAGATCTCGAATATATGCAAACTCAATAAGGTTGTAATAACGGGGATTTTATTTTTTGAAAAACTGATTGAGACTACCACAGTGTTAAAGGGTTGGATGGTGAGAATTTATCAAATGTGTTCACGAAAACTTTCTTCATCAATATGTAGATGATCCTAATAGAGAAGGAGCAAAACCAGATCATTGCAATAGGCAGGGCAAATGACTGAAGTAAACGTGAGGGAATATTTTGGGTATTGCAATCATAACATTTCCATAATGTTTATGGAAAAGAATAAGTCTTTTTTTAAATTGGTGTATCATAAATTTTAATGGCATGCGACATGGACTTTCCAAGTTACATGGGAGTAGACTATTAGCAGGTAAGACGATGTCTGTCAAGTGGGAGGCATTCAACAGTCGAACAATGAGAGTTGAGCGGCATTATATTTCTGTTAGAGTGAAGGGTAAGGCTGGGAAGGTTAAGAAACAATGGAAAACTACAATCATTGAGGTTTTATTCAAGAATTAAAGAAAATCTTACTTTATATGTAGAAAACTTCATTCAATTGAATCTCTTAATCAATATAAAGAGTGTGGGGCATTATTTCGAGAGAAATCAGGAAAGCAAAAGGGAGATTTGAGATAGCATGGGCAGAAAAGGTTAGGGATAA
>NW_025120415.1:0-1048 GCF_004010195.1 Chiloscyllium plagiosum
TACGTCATTGGTTCCAATGTGGACAATGACCTCTTTCTGGCCCCTCTCCCCCATGAGAACATTCTGACCCCTCTCTGAGACATCCTTGATCCTGGCACCAGGGAAACAACACACCATTCTGCTTTTTCTCTGCTGGCCACAGAAACGTCTGTCTGTACCTCAGACTAGAGAGTCCCCTTACACAATCGATCTCTTGGAAGCCGACATACCCCTCGTTGCATTAGAGCCAGTCTCAATACCAGAAACTTGGCTGCTTGTGCTATGTTCCCTTGAGAATCCATCACCCCCTACATTTTCCAAAACAGCACACCTGTTTGAAATGGGTATATCCACAAAAGACTCCTTCTCTAGCTGCCTACCTCTCTTACCCTTCCTGGAGTTAACCCATCTATGTGACTGTATCTGAGACTTTCCCCCCTTCCTATATCTGCCATCCATCACATACTGTTGCTGTTGCAAATTCCTCATCGCTTCTATCTGTCTCTCCAACCGATCCACTCGATGTGATAAGATTCACATCCAACAGCATTTATGGCAGATATAATCCACAGTAACCCTTAAACACTCTTTAAACTCCCACATCTGACAAGAAGTACATTTCACTGCAACGGCCATTTTTGCTCCTTCACAATCTACAGACCCAGAAAATAACACTGTCTTACTCCTCTACAAACACTGCCCCAGGTTAAATTAATAGCTATGGCTTATATTTTAAGTTTAATCAAGAGACTTATCTCCAAAAACATATAATCAAGAAAGAACCCACTGTACCCACTACTGCAGCCTTTCTCTTGGACAGACTTAAAACAACAATTAACTTATCTGTCTCTGTGCTGTGAACTTCGCCCAACATTTCCTCCAAGATTAGTTGTGAAATTCACTGTTTGTTAATTTTCCCAGATGCACTCCGATGTCCAGAGGTACACGAATTCAAACAGCAAAGGCGGTAACTATGCAGGTTTTCTCTCTCTCTCTCTCTCTCTCCTGCACTGTCACACACATATGTCACCCACACACACACAAACAGATATATACACACACACCCACA
>NW_025120416.1:0-1048 GCF_004010195.1 Chiloscyllium plagiosum
TTGTTTGTTAAAACCAATGGATTAATGAGCCAGGGATGAATGAAAATAACATTACTGAGGAGACAGAAAGGAATGGGAGCAAAGGGTGTGGAGATTTGAGGGGAATACAACGATAATCCCCCAGTCACCCTCACGCTTTCTGGTAGACAGAATGAAATGCAAAGCAGAGCAACGAAACTGAGATAGAATGCTGATTGCTGATGTGGCTCTGTGGGTCAGGGATTAGCACCCCACTTTCACAGTGCTCGGGGTCTGTTTCGATTGCAACCTCAGGCGATTCTCCATGTGGAGTTTGCATATTCTCCCCAGGTCTGTGTGTATTTCATCCCACAGTTCAAAGATGTGCAGATTAGGTGAATTGGCCAAGCTAATCTTCTGACTCCAAGTACAACTTCCCACTACCACACTTGATAGGCCCTTATCTTACTCTAGTCATCTTTTTATTCCTGATATAGTTATCAAAAGCCTTCGGGTTTTCCTTGACCCAATCTACCAATGACTTCTTATGTCCCCTCCTGGCTCTTCGATGCACAGAATATTCAGAATTAAAAACCACGACATGGATAACACAATGTGCAGGACCACGGAAAGAATAGGGAATGACATCAGTAGAAATTTAGCTCATTACGTGCTGATACAGAGATGTTGGCCCCAGTAATCACCGCCTTTGTTATAATAATGATATAAAATTTTAAAGTGGTAAAATAAAACATTCGGCCCATCAGCTGACGCTGATCCTCTGAAGAACATTGCATCCAGATCCACCTTCTTTACGATTCATCTATCGCCCATAGTTAAAGCAAGTTGCAGATGAACAATTTTTCATGGTCGATTAGGAGGAATCAGAAACACCAGAATGAAACACTTGCAGACACGTGAAGAATACGAAAGCTCATTACAGATGGTGGCCCAAGGGCGGAATTGAGCGCAGGTTCCCAGGTGCTTCGAGACAGCCATGCTAACCACTGAGCCACCTTGCCACCCACCCAAGTATGTCACTGTGCTCGCGTATACAAAGGAACTTTGAAATCTCAAACACAAGTGGAAA
>NW_025120417.1:0-1048 GCF_004010195.1 Chiloscyllium plagiosum
AAGATACAGGTGAATTTCATGGGGATAGTGATCATTCTAGAAATGATTGTCATGGAGATGTGGAGCATAGTTCTCCTGGCAGCGGAAATGGGGACGACATGGTGGATGCCCCTGATACCACCCTCTCTGATGCCAGGCCTACATATTCATAATTGGAGACCATTAATTTGGCAGACCTGAACTGGTAATGGTAGGGTCATTCAGGCTGGGAGTTAAGGACGTATAAGTACAGGCCTTGCTTCCCGAACATGGGCACACGCCCGTGACAATCACTGGTATCAAGGGGCAAATTATACGGCTGTAATGGTGGTTAGACAGGACTGTTTCTGTTGTACTAAGGCAACCCCCTCATACTATGTTGTCCCTATGCCTTATAACTCGATCAACTGTACTCAATGGTGTTTGCAGCACTTTAGCCGACCTCTTAATCCGGATGATTCATCAATTTACAGGCAATTCCTTTGAACAATTTGGTACCCCTTACTTCAGACCTCTATGTTCTACCAGCAGGATGATGTGGGCAGGCAGCAACTCCTATGGTGGTGTGGGCTATAGTACTCCATGGTCCACTAGTAAGACTAATTACACGTTCCCTGTGGATGTTTTCAGGATACGGGAAGGGTTGATTTTTGAATGCTTTAAGTGAAATAGTTCCACACCAGCAGGCTCTTTTGAGGGTCTTTGCGGGAATACGATTGAACTAGAGGAGGGTAGCACATTTGGGGCTGTTTTAAATTCTCAACACACCCACTGACAGATACATCATGGCTGCGTGTTAAAAAAGGAGGGTTACACCCGACGCTGCCCGTTGACTGGAGTGGCAGCTGTGCCCGTGTAATGCTCCGACACGAGGTAGTTTTATCACCACACACGCAGCTTGATGCGAGGTCACTTTTATCACATCCTGCTTGGCACACGAGCCTCATTCCTGATGAAGGGCTTATGCCTGAAACGTCGATTCTCCTGCTCCTCGGATGCTGCCTGACCTGCTGCGCTTTTCCAGCACCAAACTTTTGAACTCTGGTCTCCAGCATCTGTAGTCCTCACT
>NW_025120418.1:0-1048 GCF_004010195.1 Chiloscyllium plagiosum
TCCTAATCTCATTTTAGTCCTTTTTTATCCCTGGTATACTGATAGAAAGCTTTTAGGTTTTTCTTGATGCGACCTGCCAAAAACTTCTCATGTCCCCTCCTGGCCCTTCGTTGCTTTCTCTTTTGGTTCTTCCTGGCTAATTTGTAACTCTCAAGCACCTAACTGAGCCTTCATGTCTCATCTTTACATAAGCATTCTTCTTCCTCTTAACAGCAATTCGTGGGCGACACGATTTTAGGTTTTTCTTGATGCGACCTGCCAAAAACTTCTCATGCCCCCTCCTGGCCCTTCGTTGCTTTCTCTTTTGGTCCTTCCTGGCTAATTTGTAACTCTCAAGCACCTAACTGAGCCTTCATGTCTCATCTTTACATAAGCATTCTTCTTCCTCTTAACAGCAATTCGTGGGCGACACGGTGGCACAGTGGTTAGCACTGCTGCTTCACAGCGCCAGAGACCCGGGTTCAATTCCCGCCTCAGGCGACTGACTGTGTGGAGTTTGCACATTCTCCGTGTGTCCGCGTGGGTTTCCTCCGTGTGCTCCGGTTTCCTCCCACAGTCTAAAGATGTGCAGGTCAGGTGAATTGGCCATGTTAAATTGCCCGCAGAGTTAGGTAAGGGGTAAATGTAGGGGTATGGGTTTCGCTTCAGCGGGTCGGTGTGGACTTGTTGGGCCGAAGGTCCTGTTTCCACACTGTAAGTAATCTAATCTAATCTAGCAGATACAACTTCTTTACTAAACCATGCTTCGCTTGTTCCACCACCTCCTCGCTGCCTGACAGGTACATACTTATCAAGGACATGTAGAAGCTGATCCTTGAAAAAGCTCCACATTTCAATTCTGCCTATCCTCTGCAGTTTCCTTCCCATCCTATGCATCCTAAATCTTGCCAAATCACAGCATAATTGCCTTTCCCCCAACTATATCACTTTCCCTGCGATATATCCCTATCCCTTTTCATCACTAAAGTAAACGTAACCTAATTGTGGTCACTATCGCCAAAGTGCTCATCTACCTGCAAATCAAACACCTGCCTGGGATCATGACCCA
>NW_025120419.1:0-1048 GCF_004010195.1 Chiloscyllium plagiosum
ACATTGCTTTGAGCAACTCGATCTTGCCATTCCCCTAGCCAAGCTGTTTTCCAGTACAGTTTTAACACTGGCATCTACCAGACAGTGTGGAGGTCAGTCATCTCAGCTCCAGGACAAATCTCCAGGAGTTCCTCAGGACAGTGTCCAAGGCCCAACCATCTTCAGCTGCTTAATCGATGACCTTCCTGTAATGATAAGGTCACAAGTGGCGTTGGTTGCAGATGATTGCACAATGTTCAGCACCATTTACGTCTCTTCAGATATTGAAGTAGTCCATGTTGAAATGCAACGAGACAGTAACCAGGCTCAGGCTGACAACTAACATTCATGCCACACAAACGATAGGTAATGATCTTCATCAATAATGGAAATTTAAATATCGCCCCTTGATGTTCAATGTTACCATCACTGAATCCCCGGCCAAGGGGGATTGATTAGAAACTCAACTGGACCCTTCACATGAATACTGTCGCAACAAGAGCAGGTCAGAAGCTAGGAATAGTGTGGAGAGTAACTCGCCTCCTATTGCTCCAAAGCCTGTTCACCAGCTACAAGGCACAAGTCAGGACAGTAATGAAATACTCCCCTCTTACCTGAATGGGTGCAACTCCAACAACACTGAAGAAGCTTTATCAGCATCCAGGATAAAGTAGCCCACTTGATTGACAATACATCCACAAGCATCCACTCCCTCCACCGCTGATGCTCAGTGACAGCAGTGTGTACTATGTACAAGATGCACTGCAGAAATTCAAAAATCCTTAGACAGCTCCATGACCACACCCTTATAGAATCCCTACAGTGTGCAAACAGGCCATTAGGTCCAACAAGTCCATACTAGTAACCCACCCAGACCCATTCCCCTAACCTATTATTCTACAGTTCCCCTGAACACTATGGGCAATTTAGCATGGCCCATTAATCTGCACATCTTTGGGTGGCATGGTGGCTCAGTGGTTAGCACTGCTACTTCACAATGCCAGGGACCCAGGTTCAATTCCTGCCTTGGGTGATTGTCTGTGTGGAGTTTACACATTCTCCCCATGTC
>NW_025120420.1:0-1048 GCF_004010195.1 Chiloscyllium plagiosum
TTTAAAATTTGTTGTGAGCGGTGGAGGAGTGGGATTAGAAATTGAAACAGTGACATCCTCCAATCTCAGTCAGAACTGGAGTGAAGAGAAATTCACAAAGTGGGAAATGATTCTAGTGGGAATTCTCTTTCCCTGAAGTTTAGGAGGTCTGAATCTTTATATTATATCGAGGCTGACTTTGTCTGATTTTCCATAGATAGGTGAATCAGTGATAATGGTGCAATGAGACGAAAGTGCAGCTGATCTACTCCATGGCTCAACTCCACTTTCCTGCTAACCCTTTGCATCCCGCAACACGCTGAAATATCACAAACCAATCCACCCCGCATGTAAATACATTCAGTGACCCAGCTTCCACACAACTCTGGGTTAGGAAATTCCAGCCATTCACTAATTTCTGAAAGAAGACATTTCTTTACAGCTCAGTTTGTAATCGATATTGCTTTTTCTGTATCTACATCCCTGACTTCGAGACTCTGCCCTGGTGTGGAACCACATTCTCAAAACTTACCTTGTCAAGCCCCCTCTGTATCTTGTCCGTTTCATTAATGTCACCCTCATTCATTTAAACCACAATGAAGAATCGACTCGGCATCTTTGTGTTATTCAAGAATTCTACCCTTTCATTCCAGGAACCAGTCTAATGAACCAACATTTCTGCATTCATGCTGACGTTACGTTTCATATACAGGAGCAGTCCAATCCGTTGTACTGCTCCTTTTTTGGGAGTCCTCTCCATGAAATAACAGCCTGCCTTTTGGTTGTCAGTGTCATCCACAAACTCGGATGTATATTGCACTCAGCTCCCGCCGTCAGGCTATCAGTATAGATTGTAAGCAGCTCTTGCCATCGGACTGATATTTGTGGTACTCCATAAGATATATATATTTTTTCATAATGATCAATGAAGCCTGAATCTCCAATTTCTATGTGCTTACCAATTGTCATTCGATGCTAATGCTTATCCGTCATATTATAAGTTACTCTCTTGTGTAAGAATCTTTATTTTGTGATGTCTTGTGGAAAATCTATGGAAAGCCTCATGTTT
>NW_025120421.1:0-1048 GCF_004010195.1 Chiloscyllium plagiosum
AGGACACAAAAACATTTACAGCGTGACACAAAGCTTCACTTTCCTCGCTTCTCAACAAGCTTGCTGCATCATGTGCTCCTGATGTGGTAAGCTCTATATCGAGGAGACTATTGTAAACTTAGAGAACGTTTTGCCCAGCATGCTCAGCAGGGCTCACAGGGTCCTGCAGTACCACCCAGTCACTACCCATTTAAATTCCCATTCTCACTCCCTTGCCGACATGACCATGCATGGACTCCTCCATTTCTAGAATGAGCCAAACCGTAAACTGGAGGAACAACATTTCATTTTCTAACTGGCCACCCTACAGATCCGAGGACTCGACATTGAGTTTTCCAATTCAAAATATCCTCCCTTCCCATCGCCTGACTCCCATTCCAGCCACTTCCCCTTCTTTCTATTCCTCCCTGCCACCAACCGGATCCATTCATCTCACTGACCGAACAGGTCATAACTCTACCTGTCTTCACCTGACCCCGCCACATTTTTATCTGCAGGTCCCCCTATACCCACTCCCAGACCTGAAGAAGGGCTACAGCCAAAACGTCAACTTCTCTACCTTCTGATTGTGCCTGGCTTTCTGTGTTCTGTCAGTGTCCTGCTTTTCTACCGTGGATTCCAACGTTAAGTTCCTCTCTATCTCTAACCAAATCCGCTCTCAACAAGTCTCTACCGTTGCAAGAAGTTAAATATACTTACGTTTTGAAGCATTTCTCAATGAAGGGCATTAGGCTATTTATTGCCCCAATCATTTACATGTAAGTGTGTATTTTTTGGTGACTCATGATCAACGTCATACAGACCTTTTGGTCAACAACATTTCCCAAACTCACCCGATTTCGTTCATACAAAATAAAACGCATTCTCATCGTTTCCCACATACGAATAATTTAGCTGCCTTGCAATTTGATTTTATCCCGATACTGAAACATGTGGAAACTATGCATAAGTGCTTGCAATCCAGAAACTAGTGCTCTTCTCTGTATTGTCCCCATTAACTATTTTTGAACCCATTTGGTATATTCTCCCCTCATCCGTGGACTTTCTT
>NW_025120422.1:0-1048 GCF_004010195.1 Chiloscyllium plagiosum
GGATTGTGTTTGCATGTGCGTTTTTGTGTATATTTGTTGAAGGGCAGTAGGCAGGGTGTTCGTGGAAGTTTGTGTGTGTATATTTCCGTGTATAACTGTTTGATGACAGGAGACAGGGTGGTGAAGGAGGTTTGAGTGAGTGTGCCTGTGTGTTTCTGTGTTAATGTACATGATGGCACGAGACAGTTTGGTGTGTGTATGTTATTGTGTATATCTGTCCAATGGCAGGAGGCAGTGTGTTCATGGAGTGTTGTGCATGTGGGCGCTTCTGCATATATCCTTTTAATCGCAGGAGACAGGGTGGTGATGGAGGGTAGATGTCTGTGTTTCTATGTCTAAGTGCTTATTGGTAGGAGACATGTTGGTGGTAGAGGTTTCTGTGTGTGTGTTTCTGTGCATATCTGTTATATGGCAGGAGACGGGGTGGTGGTGGTGGAGGGGTGTGTGTGTGTGTTTATGTGTATATCTGTTTAATGCCAGGAGACAGAGTGTTAGTGGAGGGTTGCCTGTGTGTGTGTTTTTTTTTCTGTGTCTGTCTGTTTAATGCTGGTGTTAGGGTGGTGGTGCAGGGATGTGTATGTTTTTCTGTAAGTATGTGCTTAATGACAGGAGACAGACTGGTGGTGGTGGAGGGTTGTGTGCGTGTCTATTTCTGTGTATATCTGATTAATTACAGGAAACACGGTGGCGGTGGACCGTTCTGTATATATGTGTGTTTCTGTGTATATCTCTTTAAGGGCAGGAGACAGGGTGATGGTAGAGGGATGTGTGCGTGTTTCTGTGTATATCTGTTTAAAGGGCTGGAGAGAATGTGGTGGTGGAGGGTTGTGCGTGTGTGTTTCTGTGTATATCTGATAAACGGCAGGAAACGGGGTGGTGATCTCGGGATGTGTATGTGTGTGTGTTTGTGCATATATCTGCTTAAAGGCAGGAGACAGGTGGTGGTGGAGAGTATAGCGTCTGTATTCCTGTATCTGGCAGGAGACAGGGTGGTGGTGGAGGGTTGTGTATGCAGGTACGTTTTTGCATATATCCGTTTAAAGTCAGT